>NW_027617161.1:0-141415 GCF_964187855.1 Myxine glutinosa
TGTTAGTGTTGAAAAACCACTTTTCGCACTTGTGTCAGTGTTGAAAAACCACTTTTTCGCACTTGTGTTGGTGCAGGAAACCACTTTTGCACTTGTATTAGTGTGGAAAAAACACTTTCGCACTTGTGTTAGTGTTGAAAAACCACTTTTCACACTTGTGTTAGTGTTGAAAAACCACTTTTCGCACTTGTGTTGGTGCAGGAAAACCACTTTTGCACTTGTATTAGTGTGGAAAAAACACTTTTCGCACTTGTGCTAGTGTTGAAAAACCACTTTTCACACTTGTGTTAGTTTTGAAAAACCACCTTTCGCACTTGTGTTGGTGCAGGAAACCACTTTTGCACTTGTATTAGTGTGGAAAAAACACTTTTCGCACTTGTGTTAATGTTGAAGAACCACTTTTCGCACTTGTGTTAGTGTTGAAAAACCACTTTTCGCACTTGTGTTAGTGTTGAAAAACCACTTTTCGCACTTGTGTTGGTGCAGGAAACCACTTTTGCACTTGTATTAGTGTGGAAAAAACACTTTTCGCACTTGTGTTAGTGTTGAAAAACCACTTTTCGCACTTGTGTTAGTGTTGAAAAACCACTTTTCGCACTTGTGTTAGTGTTGAAAAACCACATTTCGCACTTGTTGTGGTGCAGGAAACCACTTTTGCACTTGTATTAGTGTGGAAAAAAACACTTTTCGCACTTTTGTTAGAGTTGAAAAAACCACTTTTCGCACTTGTGTTAGTGTTGAAAAACCACTTTTCGCACTTCTGTTCGTGTTGAAAAACCACTTTTCGCACTTGTGTTGGTGCAGGAAACCACTTTTGTACTTGTATTAGTGTGGAAAAAAACACTTTTTGCACTTGTGATAGTGTTGAAAAACCACTTTTCGCACTTGTGTTAGTGTTGAAAAACCACTTTTCGCACTTGTGTTGGTGCAGGAAACCACTTTTGCACTTGTATTAGTGTGGAAAAAACACTTTTTGCACTTGTGATAGTGTTGAAAAAACCACTTTTCGCACTTGTGTTAGTGTTGAAAAACCCACTTTTCGCACTTGTGTTGGTGCAGGAAACCACTTGTGCACTTGTATTAGTGTGGAAAAACCACTTTCGCACTTGTGTTAGTGTTGAAAAAACACTTTTCGCACTTGTGTTAGTGTTGAAAAACCACTTTTCGCACTTGTGTTGGTGCAGGAAACCACTTTTGCACTTGTATTAGTGTGGAAAAACCACTTTTCGCACTTGTGTTAGTGTTGAAAAACCACTTTTCGCACTTGTGTTAGTGTTGAAAAACCACTTTTCGCACTTGTGTTGGTGCAGAAAACCACTTTTGCACTTGTAATAGTGTGGAAAAACCACTTTTCGCACTTGTGTTAGTGTTGAAAAACCACTTTTCGCACTTGTGTTAGTGTTGAAAAACCACTTTTCGCACCTGTGTTAGTGTTGAAAAACCACTTTTCGCACTTGTGGTGGTGCAGGAAACCACTTTTGCACTTGTATTAGTGTGAAAAAACCACTTTTCGCACTTGTGTTAGTGTTGAAAAACCACTTTTCGCACTTGTGTTAGTGTTGAAAAACCACTTTTCGCACTTGTGTTAGTGTTGAAAAACCACTTTTCGCACTTGGGTTGGTGCAGGAAACCACTTTTGCACTTGTATTAGTGTTGAAAAAACACTTTTCGCACTTGTGTTAGTGTTGAAAAACCACTTTTCGCACTTGTGTTGGTGCAGGAAATCACTTTTGCACTTGTATTAGTGTTGAAAAAACACTTTTCGCACTTATGTTAGTGTTGAAAAAACCACTTTTCGCACTTGTGTTAGTGTGGAAAAAACACTTTTTCGCACTTGTGTTAGTGTTGAAATACCACTTTTCGCACTTGTGTTAGTGTTGTAAAACCACTTTTCGCACTTGTGTTGGTGCAGGAAACCACTTTTGCACTTGTATTAGTGTGGAAAAAACACTTTTCGCACTTGTGTTAGTGTTGAAAAAACACTTTTCGCACTTGTGTTAGTGTTGAAAAACCACTTTTTCGCACTTGTGTTGGTGCAGGAAACCACTTTTGCACTTGTGTTAGTGTGGAAGAACCACTTTTCGCATTTGTGTTAGTGTTGAAAAACCACTTTTCGCACTTGTGTTGGTGCAGGAAACCACTTTTGCACTTGTGTTAGTGTGGAAGAACCACTTTTCGCACTTGTGTTAGTGTTGAAAAACCACTTTTCGCACTTGTGTTAGTGTTGAAAAACCACTTTTCACACTTGTGTTAGTGTTGAAAAACCACTTTTCGCACTTGTGTTGGTGCAGGAAACCACTTTTGCACTTGTATTAGTGTGAAAAAAACACTTTTCGCACTTGTGTTAGTGTTGAAAAACCACTTTTTCGCACTTGTGTTAGTGTTGAAAAACCACTTTTCGCACTTGTGTTAGTGTTGAAAAACCACTTTTCGCACTTGTGTTAGTGTTGAAAAACCACTTTTCGCACTTGTGTTGGTGCAGGAAACCACTTTTGCACTTGTATTAGTGTGGAAAACCACTTTTTGCACTTGTGTTAGTGTTGAAAAACCACTTTTTGCACTTGTGTTAGTGTTGAAAAACCACTTTTCACACTTGATAGTGTTGAAAAACCACTTTTCGCACTTGTGTTGGTGCAGGAAACCACTTTTGCACTTGTATTAGTGTGGAAAAAACACTTTTCACACTTTTGTTAGTGTTGAAAAACCACTTTTCGCACTTGGGTTAGTGTTGAAAAACCACTTTTCGCACTTGTGTTGGTGCAGGAAACCACTTTTGCACTTGTATTAGTGTGGAAAAAACACTTTTTGCACTTGTGATAGTGTTGAAAAACCACTTTTCGCACTTGTGTTAGTGTTGAAAAACCACATTTCGCACTTGTGTTGGTGCAGGAAACCACTTTTGCACTTGTATTAGTGTGGAAAAAAACACTTTTTGCACTTGTGATAGTGTTGAAAAACCACTTTTCGCACTGTGTTAGTCTTGAAAAAACACTTTTCGCACTTGTATTACTGTGGAAAAACCACTTTTCGCACTTGTGTTAGTGTTGAAAAACCACTTTTCGCACTTGTGTTAGTGTTGAAAAACCACTTTTTGCACTTGTGTTGGTGCAGGAAACCACTTTTGCACTTGTATTAGTGTGGAAAAAACACTTTTTGCACTTGTGATAGTGTTGAAAAACCACTTTTCACACTTGTGTTAGTGTTGAAAAACCACTTTGCGCACTTGTGTTGGTGCAGCAAACCACTTTTTGCACTTGTATTAGTGTGGAAAAAACACTTTTTGCACTTGATAGTGTTGAAAAACCACTTTTCGCACTTGTGTTAGTGTTGAAAAACCACTTTTTCGCACTTGTGTTGGTGCAGGAAACCACTTGTGCACTTGTATTAGTGTGGAAAAACCACTTTTCGCACTTGTGTTAGTGTTGAAAAACCACTTTTCGCACTTGTGTTAGTGTTGAAAAACCACTTTTGCACACTTGTGTTAGTGTTGAAAAACCACATTGCGCACTTGTGTTAGTGTTGAAAAACCACTTTTTGCACTTGTGTTGGTGCAGGAAACCACTTTTGCACTTGTATTAGTGTGGAAAAACCACTTTTCGCACTTGTGTTAGTGTTGAAAAACCACTTTTCGCACTTGTGTTGGTGCAGGCAACCACTTTTGCACTTGTATTAGTGTGGAAAAACCACTTTTCGCACCTTGTGTTAGTGTTGAAAAAACCACTTTTCGCACTTGTGTTAGTGTTGAAAAACCACTTTTGCACTTGTATTAGTGTGGAAAAAACACTTTTCACACTTGTGTTAGTGTTGAAAACCACTTTTCGCACTTGTGTTAGTGTTGAAAAACCACTTTTCGCACTTGTGTTGGTGCAGGAAACCACTTTTGCACTTGTATTCGTGTGGAAAAAGCACTTTTCATACTTGTGTTAGTGTTGAAAAACCACTTTTCGCACTTGTGTTAGTGTTGAAAAACCACTTTTCGCACTTGTGTTGGTGCAGGCAACCACTTTTGCACTTGTATTAGTGTGGAAAACCACTTTTCACACTTGTGTTAGTGTTGAAAAAATCACTTTTCGCACTTGTGTTGGTGCAGGAAACCACTTTTGCACTTGTATTAGTGTGGAAAAAAACACTTTTCGCACTTTTGTTAGTGTTGAAAAACCACTTTTCGCACTTGTGTTAGTGTTGAAAAACCACTTTTCGCACTTGTGTTAGTGTTGAAAAACCACTTTTCGCACTTGTGTTGGTGCAGGAAAAACCACTTTTGCACTTGTATTAGTGTGGAAAAAACACTTTTTGCACTTGTGATAGTGTTGAAAAACCACTTTTCGCACTTGTGTTAGTGTTGAAAAACCACTTTTCGCACTTGTGTTAGTGTTGAAAAACCACTTTTCGCACTTGTGTTGGTGCAGCAAACCACTTTTGCACTTGTATTAGTGTGGAAAAAACACTTTTTGCACTTGTGATAGTGTTGAAAAACCACTTTTCGCACTTGTGTTAGTGTTGAAAAACCACTTTTCGCACTTGTGTTGGTGCAGGAAACCACTTGTGCACTTGTATTAGTGTGGAAAAACCACTTTTCGCACTTGTGTTAGTGTTGAAAAACCACTTTTCGCACTTGTGTTAGTGTTGAAAAACCACTTTTCGCACTTGTGTTAGTGTTAAAAAACCACTTTCCGCACTTGTGTTTGTGCAGTGAAACCACTTTTGCACTTGTATTAGTGTGGAAAAACCACTTTTCGCACTTGTGTTAGTGTTGAAAACCACTTTTCGCACTTGTGTTGGTGCAGGAAACCACTTTTGCACTTGTATTAGTGTGGAAAAAACACTTTTCGCACTTTAGTTAGTGTTGAAAAACCACTTTTCGCACTTGTGTTAGTGTTGAAAAACCACTTTTCGCACTTGTGTTGGTGCAGGAAACCACTTTTGCACTTGTATTAGTGTGGAAAAAACACTTTTTGCACTTGTGATAGTGTTGAAAAACCACTTTTCGCACTTGTGTTAGTGTTGAAAAACCACATTTCGCACTTGTGTTAGTGCAGGAAACCACTTTTGCACTTGTATTAGTGTGGAAAAAGACTTTTTTGCACTTGTGATAGTGTTGAAAAACCACTTTTCGCACTTGTGTTAGCCTTGAAAAACCACTTTTCGCACTTGTATTAGTGTGGAAAACCACTTTTCGCACTTGTGTTAGTGTTGAAAAAACCACTTTTCGCACTTGTGTTAGTGTGAAAAACCACTTTTTGCACTTGTGTTGGTGCAGGAAACCACTTTTGCACTTGTATTAGTGTGGAAAAAACACTTTTTGCACTTGTGATAGTGTTGAAAAACCACTTTTCACACTTGTGTTAGTGTTGAAAAACCACTTTTCGCACTTGTGTTGGTGCAGCAAACCACTTTTGCACTTGTATTAGTGTGGAAGAACCACTTTTCGCACTTGTGTCAGTGTTGAAAAACCACTTTTCGCACTTGTGTTGGTGCAGGAAACCACTTTTGCACTTGTATTAGTGTGGAAGAACCACTTTTCGCACTTGTGTTAGTGTTGAAAAACCACTTTTCGCACTTGTGTTAGTGTTGAAAAACCACCTTTTCGCACTTGTGTTAGTGTTGAAAAACCACTTTTCGCACTTGTGTTGGTGGAGGAAACCACTTTTGCACTTGTATTAGTGTGGAAAAACCACTTTTCGCACTTGTGTTAGTGTTGAAAAACCACTTTTCGCACTTGTGTTAGTGTTGAAAAACCACTTTTCGAACTTGTGTTAGTGTTGAAAAACCACTTTTCGCACTTGTGTTGGTGCAGGAAACCACTTTTGGACTTGTATTAGTGTGGAAAAAACACTTTTCGCACTTTTGTTAGTGTTGAAAAAACCACTTTTCGCACTTGTGTTAGTGTTGAAAAACCACTTTTCGCACTTGTGTTTGTGCAGGAAACCACTTTTGCACTTGTATTAGTGTGGAAAAAACACTTTTTGCACTTGTGATAGTGTTGAAAAACCACTTTTCGCACTTGTGTTGGTGCAGGAAACCACTTTTGCACTTGTATTAGTGTGGAAAAAACACTTTTTGCACTTGTGATATTGTTGAAAAACCACTTTTTGCACTTGTGTTAGTCTTGAAAAACCACTTTTCGCACTTGTATTAGTGTGGAAAACCACTTTTCGCACTTGTGTTAGTGTTGAAAAACCACTTTTCGCACTTGTGTTAGTGTTGAAAAACCAATTTTCGCACTTGTGTTGGTGCAGCAAACCACTTTTGCACTTGTATTAGTGTGGAAAAAACACTTTTTGCACTTGTGATAGTGTTGAAAAACCACTTTTCGCACTTGTGTTAGTGTTGAAAAACCAATTTTCGCACTTGTGTTGGTGCAGGAAACCACTTGTGCACTTGTATTAGTGTGGAAAAACCACTTTTCGCACTTGTGTTAGTGTTGAAAAACCACTTTTCGCACTTGTGTTAGTGTTGAAAAACCACTTTGCGCACTTGTGTTAGTGTTGAAAAACCACATTACGCACTTGTGTTAGTGTTGAAAAACCACTTTTTGCACTTGTGTTGGTGCAGGAAACCACTTTTGCACTTGTATTAGTGGTGGAAAAACCACTTTTCGCACTTGTGTTAGTGTTGAAAAACCACTTTTCGCACTTGTGTTAGTGTTGAAAAAACCACTTTTGCACTTGTATTAGTGTGGAAAAAACACTTTTCACACTTGTGTTAGTGTTGAAAAACCACTTTTTGCACTTGTGTTAGTGTTGAAAAACCACTTTTCGCACTTGTGTTGGTGCAGGAAACCACTTTTGCACTTGTATTCGTGTGGAAAAAGCACTTTTCATACTTGTGTTAGTGTTGAAAAACCACTTTTCGCACTTGTGTTAGTGTTGAAAAAACCACTTTTCGCACTTGTGTTGGTGCAGGCAACCACTTTTGCACTTGTATTAGTGTGGAAAACCACTTTTCACACTTGTGTTAGTGTTGAAAAACCACTTTTCGCACTTGTGTTGGTGCAGGAAACCACTTTTGCACTTGTATTAGTGTGGAAAAAACACTTTTCGCACTTTTGTTAGTGTTGAAAAACCACTTTTCGCACTTGTGTTAGTGTTGAAAAACCACTTTTCGCACTTGTGTTGGTGCAGCAAACCACTTTTGCACTTGTAATAGTGTGGAAAAACCACTTTTCGCACTTGTGTTAGTGTTGAAAAACCACTTTTCGCACTTGTGTTAGTGTTGAAAAACCACTTTTCGCACTTGTGTTAGTGTTGAAAAACCACTTTTCGCACTTGTGGTGGTGCAGGAAACCACTTTTGCACTTGTATTAGTGTGAAAAAACCACTTTTCGCACTTGTGTTAGTGTTGAAAAACCACTTTTCGCACTTGTGTTAGTGTTGAAAAACCACTTTTCGCACTTGTGTTAGTGTTGAAAAACCACTTTTCGCACTTGGGTTGGTGCAGGAAACCACTTTTGCACTTGTATTAGTGTTGAAAAAACACTTTTCGCACTTGTGTAAGTGTTGAAAAACCACTTTTCGCACTTGTGTTGGTGCAGGAAATCACTTTTGCACTTGTATTAGTGTTGAAAAAACACTTTTCGCACTTATGTTAGTGTTGAAAAACCACTTTTCGCACTTGTGTTAGTGTGGAAAAAACACTTTTCGCACTTGTGTTAGTGTTGAAAAACCACTTTTCGCACTTGTGTTAGTGTTGTGAAACCACTTTTCGCACTTGTGTTGGTGCAGGAAACCACTTTTGCACTTGTATTAGTGTGGAAAAAACACTTTTCGCACTTGTGTTAGTGTTGAAAAAACACTTTTCGCACTTGTGTTAGTGTTGAAAAACCACTTTTCGCACTTGTGTTGGTGCAGGAAACCACTTTTGCACTTGTATTAGTGTGGAAAAAACACTTTTTGCACTTGTGATAGTGTTGAAAAACCACTTTTTCGCACTTGTGTTAGTGTTGAAAAACCACATTTCGCACTTGTGTTGGTGCAGGAAACCACTTTTTGCACTTGTATTAGTGTGGAAAAAACACTTTTTGCACTTGTGATAGTGTTGAAAAACCACTTTTCGCACTTGTGTTAGTCTTGAAAAAACACTTTTCGCACTTGTATTACTGTGGAAAAACCACTTTTCGCACTTGTGTTAGTGTTGAAAAACCACTTTTCGCACTTGTGTTAGTGTTGAAAAACCACTTTTTGCACTTGTGTTGGTGCAGGAAACCACTTTTGCACTTGTATTAGTGTGGAAAAAAACACTTTTTGCACTTGTGATAGTGTTGAAAAACCACTTTTCACACTTGTGTTAGTGTTGAAAAACCACTTTGCGCACTTGTGTTGGTGCAGCAAACCACTTTTGCACTTGTATTAGTGTGGAAAAAACACTTTTTGCACTTGATAGTGTTGAAAAACCACTTTTCGCACTTGTGTTAGTGTTGAAAAACCACTTTTCGCACTTGTGTTGGTGCAGGAAACCACTTGTGCACTTGTATTAGTGTGGAAAAACCACTTTTCGCACTTGTGTTAGTGTTGAAAAACCACTTTTCGCACTTGTGTTAGTGTTGAAAAACCACTTTGCACACTTGTGTTAGTGTTGAAAAACCACATTGCGCACTTGTGTTAGTGTTGAAAAACCACTTTTTGCACTTGTGTTGGTGCAGGAAACCACTTTTGCACTTGTATTAGTGTGGAAAAACCACTTTTCGCACTTGTGTTAGTGTTGAAAAACCACTTTTCGCACTTGTGTTGGTGCAGGCAACCACTTTTGCACTTGTATTAGTGTGGAAAAACCACTTTTCGCACTTGTGTTAGTGTTGAAAAACCACTTTTCGCACTTGTGTTAGTGTTGAAAAACCACTTTTGCACTTGTATTAGTGTGGAAAAAACACTTTTCACACTTGTGTTAGTGTTGAAAACCACTTTTCGCACTTGTGTTAGTGTTGAAAAACCACTTTTCGCACTTGTGTTGGTGCAGGAAACCACTTTTGCACTTGTATTCGTGTGGAAAAAGCACTTTTCATACTTGTGTTAGTGTTGAAAAACCACTTTTCGCACTTGTGTTAGTGTTGAAAAACCACTTTTCGCACTTGTGTTGGTGCAGGCAACCACTTTTGCACTTGTATTAGTGTGGAAAACCACTTTTCACACTTGTGTTAGTGTTGAAAAAAATCACTTTTCGCACTTGTGTTGGTGCAGGAAACCACTTTTGCAACTTGTATTAGTGTGGAAAAAACACTTTTCGCACTTTTGTTAGTGTTGAAAAACCACTTTTCGCACTTGTGTTAGTGTTGAAAAACCACTTTTCGCACTTGTGTTAGTGTTGAAAAACCACTTTTCGCACTTGTGTTGGTGCAGGAAAAACCACTTTTGCACTTGTATTAGTGTGGAAAAAAACACTTTTTGCACTTGTGATAGTGTTGAAAAACCACTTTTCGCACTTGTGTTAGTGTTGAAAAACCACTTTTCGCACTTGTGTTAGTGTTGAAAAACCACTTTTCGCACTTGTGTTGGTGCAGCAAACCACTTTTGCACTTGTATTAGTGTGGAAAAAACACTTTTTGCACTTGTGATAGTGTTGAAAAACCACTTTTCGCACTTGTGTTAGTGTTGAAAAACCACTTTTCGCACTTGTGTTGGTGCAGGAAACCACTTGTGCACTTGTATTAGTGTGGAAAAACCACTTTTCGCACTTGTGTTAGTGTTGAAAAACCACTTTTCGCACTTGTGTTAGTGTTGAAAAACCACTTTTCGCACTTGTGTTAGTGTTAAAAACCAACTTTCCGCACTTGTGTTTGTGCAGGAAACCACTTTTGCACTTGTATTAGTGTGGAAAAACCACTTTTCGCACTTGTGTTAGTGTTGAAAACCACTTTTCGCACTTGTGTTGGTGCAGGAAACCACTTTTGCACTTGTATTAGTGTGGAAAAAACACTTTTCGCACTTTAGTTAGTGTTGAAAAACCACTTTTCGCACTTGTGTTAGTGTTGAAAAACCACTTTTCGCACTTGTGTTGGTGCAGGAAACCACTTTTGCACTTGTATTAGTGTGGAAAAAACACTTTTTGCACTTGTGATAGTGTTGAAAAACCACTTTTCGCACTTGTGTTAGTGTTGAAAAACCACATTTCGCACTTGTGTTAGTGCAGGAAACCACTTTTGCACTTGTATTAGTGTGGAAAAAGACTTTTTGCACTTGTGATAGTGTTGAAAAACCACTTTTCGCACTTGTGTTAGCCTTGAAAAACCACTTTTCGCACTTGTATTAGTGTGGAAAACCACTTTTCGCACTTGTGTTAGTGTTGAAAAACCACTTTTCGCACTTGTGTTAGTGTTGAAAAACCACTTTTTGCACTTGTGTTGGTGCAGGAAACCACTTTTGCACTTGTATTAGTGTGGAAAAAACACTTTTTGCACTTGTGATAGTGTTGAAAAACCACTTTTCACACTTGTGTTAGTGTTGAAAAACCACTTTTCGCACTTGTGTTGGTGCAGCAAACCACTTTTGCACTTGTATTAGTGTGGAAGAACCACTTTTCGCACTTGTGTCAGTGTTGAAAAAACCACTTTTCGCACTTGTGTTGGTGCAGGAAACCACTTTTGCACTTGTATTAGTGTGGAAGAACCACTTTTCGCACTTGTGTTAGTGTTGAAAAACCACTTTTCGCACTTGTGTTAGTGTTGAAAAACCACTTTTCGCACTTGTGTTAGTGTTGAAAAACCACTTTTCGCACTTGTGTTGGTGGAGGAAACCACTTTTGCACTTGTATTAGTGTGGAAAAACCACTTTTCGCACTTGTGTTAGTGTTGAAAAACCACTTTTCGCACTTGTGTTAGTGTTGAAAAACCACTTTTCGAACTTGTGTGTTAGTGTTGAAAAACCACTTTTCGCACTTGTGTTGGTGCAGGAAACCACTTTTGGACTTGTATTAGTGTGGAAAAAACACTTTTCGCACTTTTGTTAGTGTTGAAAAACCACTTTTCGCACTTGTGTTAGTGTTGAAAAACCACTTTTCGCACTTGTGTTGGTGCAGGAAACCACTTTTGCACTTGTATTAGTGTGGAAAAAACACTTTTTGCACTTGTGATAGTGTTGAAAAACCACTTTTCGCACTTGTGTTGGTGCAGGAAACCACTTTTGCACTTGTATTAGTGTGGAAAAAACACTTTTTGCACTTGTGATATTGTTGAAAAACCACTTTTTGCACTTGTGTTAGTCTTGAAAAACCACTTTTCGCACTTGTATTAGTGTGGAAAACCACTTTTCGCACTTGTGTTAGTGTTGAAAAACCACTTTTCGCACTTGTGTTAGTGTTGAAAAACCAATTTTCGCACTTGTGTTGGTGCAGCAAACCACTTTTGCACTTGTATTAGTGTGGAAAAAACACTTTTTGCACTTGTGATAGTGTTGAAAAACCACTTTTCGCACTTGTGTTAGTGTTGAAAAACCAATTTTCGCACTTGTGTTGGTGCAGGAAACCACTTGTGCACTTGTATTAGTGTGGAAAAACCACTTTTCGCACTTGTGTTAGTGTTGAAAAACCACTTTTCGCACTTGTGTTAGTGTTGAAAAACCACTTTGCGCACTTGTGTTAGTGTTGAAAAACCACATTGCGCACTTGTGTTAGTGTTGAAAAACCACTTTTTGCACTTGTGTTGGTGCAGGAAACCACTTTTGCACTTGTATTAGTGTGGAAAAACCACTTTTCGCACTTGTGTTAGTGTTGAAAAACCACTTTTCGCACTTGTGTTAGTGTTGAAAAACCACTTTTGCACTTGTATTAGTGTGGAAAAAACACTTTTCACACTTGTGTTAGTGTTGAAAACCACTTTTTGCACTTGTGTTAGTGTTGAAAAACCACTTTTCGCACTTGTGTTGGTGCAGGAAACCACTTTTGCACTTGTATTCGTGTGGAAAAAGCACTTTTCATACTTGTGTTAGTGTTGAAAAACCACTTTTCGCACTTGTGTTAGTGTTGAAAAACCACTTTTCGCACTTGTGTTGGTGCAGGCAACCACTTTTGCACTTGTATTAGTGTGGAAAACCACTTTTCACACTTGTGTTAGTGTTGAAAAACCACTTTTCGCACTTGTGTTGGTGCAGGAAACCACTTTTGCACTTGTATTAGTGTGGAAAAAACACTTTTCGCACTTTTGTTAGTGTTGAAAAACCACTTTTCGCACTTGTGTTAGTGTTGAAAAACCACTTTTCGCACTTGTGTTGGTGCAGCAAACCACTTTTGCACTTGTAATAGTGTGGAAAAACCACTTTTCGCACTTGTGTTAGTGTTGAAAAACCACTTTTCGCACTTGTGTTAGTGTTGAAAAACCACTTTTCGCACTTGTGTTAGTGTTGAAAAACCACTTTTCGCACTTGTGGTGGTGCAGGAAACCACTTTTGCACTTGTATTAGTGTGAAAAAACCACTTTTCGCACTTGTGTTAGTGTTGAAAAACCACTTTTCGCACTTGTGTTAGTGTTGAAAAACCACTTTTCGCACTTGTGTTAGTGTTGAAAAACCACTTTTCGCACTTGGGTTGGTGCAGGAAACCACTTTTGCACTTGTATTAGTGTTGAAAAAACACTTTTCGCACTTGTGTAAGTGTTGAAAAACCACTTTTCGCACTTGTGTTGGTGCAGGAAATCACTTTTGCACTTGTATTAGTGTTGAAAAAACACTTTTCGCACTTATGTTAGTGTTGAAAAACCACTTTTCGCACTTGTGTTAGTGTGGAAAAAACACTTTTCGCACTTGTGTTAGTGTTGAAAAACCACTTTTCGCACTTGTGTTAGTGTTGTGAAACCACTTTTCGCACTTGTGTTGGTGCAGGAAACCACTTTTGCACTTGTATTAGTGTGGAAAAAACACTTTTCGCACTTGTGTTAGTGTTGAAAAAACACTTTTCGCACTTGTGTTAGTGTTGAAAAACCACTTTTCGCACTTGTGTTGGTGCAGGAAACCACTTTTGCACTTGTATTAGTGTGGAAAAAACACTTTTCGCACTTGTGTTAGTGTTGAAAAACCACTTTTCGCACTTGTGTTAGTGTTGAAAAACCACTTTTCGCATTTGTGTTAGTGTTGAAAAACCACTTTTCGCACTTGTGTTGGTGCAGGAAACCACTTTTGCACTTGTGTTAGTGTGGAAGAACCACTTTTCGCACTTGTGTTAGTGTTGAAAAACCACTTTTCGCACTTGTGTTAGTGTTGAAAAACCACTTTTCGCACTTGTGTTAGTGTTGAAAAACCACTTTTCGCACTTGTGTTGGTGCAGGAAACCACTTTTGCACTTGTATTAGTGTGAAAAAAACACTTTTCGCACTTGTGTTAGTGTTGAAAAACCACTTTTCGCACTTGTGTTAGTGTTGAAAAACCACTTTTCGCACTTGTGTTAGTGTTGAAAAACCACTTTTCGCACTTGTGTTAGTGTTGAAAAACCACTTTTCGCACTTGTGTTGGTGCAGGAAACCACTTTTGCACTTGTATTAGTGTGGAAAACCACTTTTTGCACTTGTGTTAGTGTTGAAAAACCACTTTTTGCACTTGTGTTAGTGTTGAAAAACCACTTTTCACACTTGTGTTAGTGTTGAAAAACCACTTTTCGCACTTGTGTTGGTGCAGGAAACCACTTTTGCACTTGTATTAGTGTGGAAAAAACACTTTTCACACTTTTGTTAGTGTTGAAAAACCACTTTTCGCACTTGGGTTAGTGTTGAAAAACCACTTTTCGCACTTGTGTTGGTGCAGGAAACCACTTTTGCACTTGTATTAGTGTGGAAAAAACACTTTTTGCACTTGTGATAGTGTTGAAAAACCACTTTTCGCACTTGTGTTAGTGTTGAAAAACCACATTTCGCACTTGTGTTGGTGCAGGAAACCACTTTTGCACTTGTATTAGTGTGGAAAAAACACTTTTTGCACTTGTGATAGTGTTGAAAAACCACTTTTCGCACTTGTGTTAGTCTTGAAAAAACACTTTTCGCACTTGTATTACTGTGGAAAAACCACTTTTCGCACTTGTGTTAGTGTTGAAAAACCACTTTTCGCACTTGTGTTAGTGTTGAAAAACCACTTTTTGCACTTGTGTTGGTGCAGGAAACCACTTTTGCACTTGTATTAGTGTGGAAAAAACACTTTTTGCACTTGTGATAGTGTTGAAAAACCACTTTTCGCACTTGTGTTAGTGTTGAAAAACCACTTTTCGCACTTGTGTTGGTGCAGGAAACCACTTGTGCACTTGTATTAGTGTGGAAAAACCACTTTTCGCACTTGTGTTAGTGTTGAAAAACCACTTTTCACACTTGTGTTAGTGTTGAAAAACCACTTTGCGCACTTGTGTTAGTGTTGAAAAACCACATTGCGCACTTGTGTTAGTGTTGAAAAACCACTTTTTGCACTTGTGTTGGTGCAGGAAACCACTTTTGCACTTGTGTTAGTGTGGAAAAACCACTTTTCGCACTTGTGTTAGTGTTGAAAAACCACTTTTCGCACTTGTGTTGGTGCAGGCAACCACTTTTGCATTTGTATTAGTGTGGAAAAACCACTTTTCGCACTTGTGTTAGTGTTGAAAAACCACTTTTCGCACTTGTGTTAGTGTTGAAAAACCACTTTTGCACTTGTATTAGTGTGGAAAAAACACTTTTCACACTTGTGTTAGTGTTGAAAACCACTTTTTGCACTTGTGTTAGTGTTGAAAAACCACTTTTCGCACTTGTGTTGGTGCAGGAAACCACTTTTGCACTTGTATTCGTGTGGAAAAAGCACTTTTCATACTTGTGTTAGTGTTGAAAAACCACTTTTCGCACTTGTGTTAGTGTTGAAAAACCACTTCTCGCACTTGTGTTGGTGCAGGCAACCACTTTTGCACTTGTATTAGTGTGGAAAACCACTTTTCACACTTGTGTTGGTGTTGAAAAATCACTTTTCGCACTTGTGTTGGTGCAGGAAACCACTTTTGCACTTGTATTAGTGTGGAAAAAACACTTTTCGCCCTTTTGTTAGTGTTGAAAAACCACTTTTCGCACTTGTGTTAGTGTTGAAAAACCACTTTTCGCACTTGTGTTAGTGTTGAAAAACCACTTTTCGCACTTGTGTTGGTGCAGGAAACCACTTTTGCACTTGTATTCGTGTGGAAAAGGCACTTTTCACACTTGTGTTAGTGTTGAAAAACCACTTTTCGCACTTGTGTTAGTGTTGAAAAACCACTTTTCGCACTTGTGTTGGTGCAGGAAACCACTTTTGCACTTGTATTAGTGTGGAAAACCACTTTTCGCACTTGTGTTAGTGTTGAAAAACCACTTTTCGCACTTGTGTTGGTGCAGGAAACCACTTTTGCACTTGTATTAGTGTGGAAAAAACACTTTTCGCACTTTTGTTAGTGTTGAAAAACCACTTTTCGCACTTGTGTTAGTGTTGAAAAACCACGTTTCGCACTTGTGTTAGTGTTGAAAAACCACTTTTCGCACTTGTGTTGGTGCAGGAAACCACTTTTGCACTTGTATTAGTGTGGAAAAAACACTTTTTGCACTTGTGATAGTGTTGAAAAACCACTTTTCGCACTTGTGTTAGTGTTGAAAAACCACTTTTCGCACTTGTGTTAGTGTTGAAAAACCACTTTTCGCACTTGTGTTGGTGCAGCAAACCACTTTTGCACTTGTATTAGTGTGGAAAAAACACTTTTTGCACTTGTGATAGTGTTGAAAAACCACTTTTCGCACTTGTGTTAGTGTTGAAAAACCACTTTTCGCACTTGTGTTGGTGCAGGAAACCACTTGTGCACTTGTATTAGTGTGGAAAAACCACTTTTCGCACTTGTGTTAGTGTTGAAAAACCACTTTTCGCACTTGTGTTAGTGTTGAAAAACCACTTTTCGCACTTGTGTTAGTGTTAAAAAACCACTTTTCGCACTTGTGTTTGTGCAGGAAACCACTTTTGCACTTGTATTAGTGTGGAAAAACCACTTTTCGCACTTGTGTTAGTGTTGAAAACCACTTTTGGCACTTGTGTTGGTGCAGGAAACCACTTTTGCACTTGTATTAGTGTGGAAAAAACACTTTTCGCACTTTAGTTAGTGTTGAAAAACCACTTTTCGCACTTGTGTTAGTGTTGAAAAACCACTTTTCGCACTTGTGTTGGTGCAGGAAACCACTTTTGCACTTGTATTAGTGTGGAAAAAACACTTTTCGCACTTTAGTTAGTGTTGAAAAACCACTTTTTGCACTTGTGTTAGTGTTGAAAAACCACATTTCGCACTTGTGTTAGTGCAGGAAACCACTTTTGCACTTGTATTCGTGTGGAAAAAGCACTTTTCATACTTGTGTTAGTGTTGAAAAACCACTTTTCGCACTTGTGTTAGCCTTGAAAAACCACTTTTCGCACTTGTATTAGTGTGGAAAACCACTTTTCGCACTTGTGTTAGTGTTGAAAAACCACTTTTCGCACTTGTGTTAGTGTTGAAAAACCACTTTTTGCACTTGTGTTGGTGCAGGAAACCACTTTTGCACTTGTATTAGTGTGGAAAAAACACTTTTCGCACTTGTGTTAGTGTTGAAAAACCACTTTTCGCACTTGTGTTGGTGGAGGAAACCACTTTTGCACTTGTATTAGTGTGGAAAAACCACTTTTCGCACTTGTGTTAGTGTTGAAAAACCACTTTTCGCACTTGTGTTAGTGTTGAAAAAAACCACTTTTCGAACTTGTGTTAGTGTTGAAAAACCACTTTTCGCACTTGTGTTGGTGCAGGAAACCACTTTTGGACTTGTATTAGTGTGGAAAAAACACTTTTCGCACTTTTGTTAGTGTTGAAAAACCACTTTTCGCACTTGTGTTAGTGTTGAAAAACCACTTTTCGCACTTGTGTTGGTGCAGGAAACCACTTTTGCACTTGTATTAGTGTGGAAAAAACACTTTTTGCACTTGTGATAGTGTTGAAAAACCACTTTTCGCACTTGTGTTGGTGCAGGAAACCACTTTTGCACTTGTATTAGTGTGGAAAAAACACTTTTTGCACTTGTGATATTGTTGAAAAACCACTTTTTGCACTTGTGTTAGTCTTGAAAAACCACTTTTCGCACTTGTATTAGTGTGGAAAACCACTTTTCGCACTTGTGTTAGTGTTGAAAAACCACTTTTCGCACTTGTGTTAGTGTTGAAAAACCAATTTTCGCACTTGTGTTGGTGCAGCAAACCACTTTTGCACTTGTATTAGTGTGGAAAAAACACTTTTTGCACTTGTGATAGTGTTGAAAAACCACTTTTCACACTTGTGTTAGTGTTGAAAAACCAATTTTCGCACTTGTGTTGGTGCAGGAAACCACTTGTGCACTTGTATTAGTGTGGAAAAACCACTTTTCGCACTTGTGTTAGTGTTGAAAAACCACTTTTCGCACTTGTGTTAGTGTTGAAAAACCACTTTGCGCACTTGTGTTAGTGTTGAAAAACCACATTACGCACTTGTGTTAGTGTTGAAAAACCACTTTTTGCACTTGTGTTGGTGCAGGAAACCACTTTTGCACTTGTATTAGTGTGGAAAAACCACTTTTCGCACTTGTGTTAGTGTTGAAAAACCACTTTTCGCACTTGTGTTAGTGTTGAAAAACCACTTTTGCACTTGTATTAGTGTGGAAAAAACACTTTTCACACTTGTGTTAGTGTTGAAAACCACTTTTTGCACTTGTGTTAGTGTTGAAAAACCACTTTTCGCACTTGTGTTGGTGCAGGAAACCACTTTTGCACTTGTATTCGTGTGGAAAAAGCACTTTTCATACTTGTGTTAGTGTTGAAAAACCACTTTTCGCACTTGTGTTAGTGTTGAAAAACCACTTTTCGCACTTGTGTTGGTGCAGGCAACCACTTTTGCACTTGTATTAGTGTGGAAAACCACTTTTCACACTTGTGTTAGTGTTGAAAAACCACTTTTCGCACTTGTGTTGGTGCAGGAAACCACTTTTGCACTTGTATTAGTGTGGAAAAAACACTTTTCGCACTTTTGTTAGTGTTGAAAAACCACTTTTCGCACTTGTGTTAGTGTTGAAAAACCACTTTTCGCACTTGTGTTGGTGCAGCAAACCACTTTTGCACTTGTAATAGTGTGGAAAAACCACTTTTCGCACTTGTGTTAGTGTTGAAAAACCACTTTTCGCACTTGTGTTAGTGTTGAAAAACCACTTTTCGCACTTGTGTTAGTGTTGAAAAACCACTTTTCGCACTTGTGGTGGTGCAGGAAACCACTTTTGCACTTGTATTAGTGTGAAAAAACCACTTTTCGCACTTGTGTTAGTGTTGAAAAACCACTTTTCGCACTTGTGTTAGTGTTGAAAAACCACTTTTCGCACTTGTGTTAGTGTTGAAAAACCACTTTTCGCACTTGGGTTGGTGCAGGAAACCACTTTTGCACTTGTATTAGTGTTGAAAAACCACTTTTCGCACTTGTGTTAGTGTTGAAAAACCACTTTTCGCACTTGTGTTGGTGCAGGAAACCACTTTTGCACTTGTATTAGTGTGGAAAAAACACTTTTTGCACTTGTGATAGTGTTGAAAAACCACTTTTCGCACTTGTGTTAGTGTTGAAAAACCACTTTTCGCACTTGTGTTAGTGTTGAAAAACCACTTTTCGCACTTGTGTTGGTGCAGCAAACCACTTTTGCACTTGTATTAGTGTGGAAAAAACACTTTTTGCACTTGTGATAGTGTTGAAAAACCACTTTTCGCACTTGTGTTAGTGTTGAAAAACCACTTTTCGCACTTGTGTTGGTGCAGGAAACCACTTGTGCACTTGTATTAGTGTGGAAAAACCACTTTTCGCACTTGTGTTAGTGTTGAAAAACCACTTTTCGCACTTGTGTTAGTGTTGAAAAACCACTTTTCGCACTTGTGTTAGTGTTAAAAAACCACTTTTCGCACTTGTGTTTGTGCAGGAAACCACTTTTGCACTTGTATTAGTGTGGAAAAACCACTTTTCGCACTTGTGTTAGTGTTGAAAACCACTTTTGGCACTTGTGTTGGTGCAGGAAACCACTTTTGCACTTGTATTAGTGTGGAAAAAACACTTTTCGCACTTTAGTTAGTGTTGAAAAACCACTTTTCGCACTTGTGTTAGTGTTGAAAAACCACTTTTCGCACTTGTGTTGGTGCAGGAAACCACTTTTGCACTTGTATTAGTGTGGAAAAAACACTTTTTGCACTTGTGATAGTGTTGAAAAACCACTTTTCGCACTTGTGTTAGTGTTGAAAAACCACATTTCGCACTTGTGTTAGTGCAGGAAACCACTTTTGCACTTGTATTAGTGTGGAAAAAACACTTTTTGCACTTGTGATAGTGTTGAAAAACCACTTTTCGCACTTGTGTTAGCCTTGAAAAACCACTTTTCGCACTTGTATTAGTGTGGAAAACCACTTTTCGCACTTGTGTTAGTGTTGAAAAACCACTTTTCGCACTTGTGTTAGTGTTGAAAAACCACTTTTTGCACTTGTGTTGGTGCAGGAAACCACTTTTGCACTTGTATTAGTGTGGAAAAAACACTTTTCGCACTTGTGTTAGTGTTGAAAAACCACTTTTCGCACTTGTGTTGGTGGAGGAAACCACTTTTGCACTTGTATTAGTGTGGAAAAACCACTTTTCGCACTTGTGTTAGTGTTGAAAAACCACTTTTCGCACTTGTGTTAGTGTTGAAAAAAACCACTTTTCGAACTTGTGTTAGTGTTGAAAAACCACTTTTCGCACTTGTGTTGGTGCAGGAAACCACTTTTGGACTTGTATTAGTGTGGAAAAAACACTTTTCGCACTTTTGTTAGTGTTGAAAAACCACTTTTCGCACTTGTGTTAGTGTTGAAAAACCACTTTTCGCACTTGTGTTGGTGCAGGAAACCACTTTTGCACTTGTATTAGTGTGGAAAAAACACTTTTTGCACTTGTGATAGTGTTGAAAAACCACTTTTCGCACTTGTGTTGGTGCAGGAAACCACTTTTGCACTTGTATTAGTGTGGAAAAAACACTTTTTGCACTTGTGATATTGTTGAAAAACCACTTTTTGCACTTGTGTTAGTCTTGAAAAACCACTTTTCGCACTTGTATTAGTGTGGAAAACCACTTTTCGCACTTGTGTTAGTGTTGAAAAACCACTTTTCGCACTTGTGTTAGTGTTGAAAAACCAATTTTCGCACTTGTGTTGGTGCAGCAAACCACTTTTGCACTTGTATTAGTGTGGAAAAAACACTTTTTGCACTTGTGATAGTGTTGAAAAACCACTTTTCACACTTGTGTTAGTGTTGAAAAACCAATTTTCGCACTTGTGTTGGTGCAGGAAACCACTTGTGCACTTGTATTAGTGTGGAAAAACCACTTTTCGCACTTGTGTTAGTGTTGAAAAACCACTTTTCGCACTTGTGTTAGTGTTGAAAAACCACTTTGCGCACTTGTGTTAGTGTTGAAAAACCACATTACGCACTTGTGTTAGTGTTGAAAAACCACTTTTTGCACTTGTGTTGGTGCAGGAAACCACTTTTGCACTTGTATTAGTGTGGAAAAACCACTTTTCGCACTTGTGTTAGTGTTGAAAAACCACTTTTCGCACTTGTGTTAGTGTTGAAAAACCACTTTTGCACTTGTATTAGTGTGGAAAAAACACTTTTCACACTTGTGTTAGTGTTGAAAACCACTTTTTGCACTTGTGTTAGTGTTGAAAAACCACTTTTCGCACTTGTGTTGGTGCAGGAAACCACTTTTGCACTTGTATTCGTGTGGAAAAAGCACTTTTCATACTTGTGTTAGTGTTGAAAAACCACTTTTCGCACTTGTGTTAGTGTTGAAAAACCACTTTTCGCACTTGTGTTGGTGCAGGCAACCACTTTTGCACTTGTATTAGTGTGGAAAACCACTTTTCACACTTGTGTTAGTGTTGAAAAACCACTTTTCGCACTTGTGTTGGTGCAGGAAACCACTTTTGCACTTGTATTAGTGTGGAAAAAACACTTTTCGCACTTTTGTTAGTGTTGAAAAACCACTTTTCGCACTTGTGTTAGTGTTGAAAAACCACTTTTCGCACTTGTGTTGGTGCAGCAAACCACTTTTGCACTTGTAATAGTGTGGAAAAACCACTTTTCGCACTTGTGTTAGTGTTGAAAAACCACTTTTCGCACTTGTGTTAGTGTTGAAAAACCACTTTTCGCACTTGTGTTAGTGTTGAAAAACCACTTTTCGCACTTGTGGTGGTGCAGGAAACCACTTTTGCACTTGTATTAGTGTGAAAAAACCACTTTTCGCACTTGTGTTAGTGTTGAAAAACCACTTTTCGCACTTGTGTTAGTGTTGAAAAACCACTTTTCGCACTTGTGTTAGTGTTGAAAAACCACTTTTCGCACTTGGGTTGGTGCAGGAAACCACTTTTGCACTTGTATTAGTGTTGAAAAAACACTTTTCGCACTTGTGTAAGTGTTGAAAAACCACTTTTCGCACTTGTGTTGGTGCAGGAAATCACTTTTGCACTTGTATTAGTGTTGAAAAAACACTTTTCGCACTTATGTTAGTGTTGAAAAACCACTTTTCGCACTTGTGTTAGTGTGGAAAAAACACTTTTCGCACTTGTGTTAGTGTTGAAAAACCACTTTTCGCACTTGTGTTAGTGTTGTAAAACCACTTTTCGCACTTGTGTTAGTGTTGAAAAACCACTTTTCGCACTTGTGTTAGTGTTGAAAAACCACTTTTCGCATTTGTGTTAGTGTTGAAAAACCACTTTTCGCACTTGTGTTGGTGCAGGAAACCACTTTTGCACTTGTGTTAGTGTGGAAGAACCACTTTTCGCACTTGTGTTAGTGTTGAAAAACCACTTTTCGCACTTGTGTTAGTGTTGAAAAACCACTTTTCGCACTTGTGTTAGTGTTGAAAAACCACTTTTCGCACTTGTGTTGGTGCAGGAAACCACTTTTGCACTTGTATTAGTGTGAAAAAAACACTTTTCGCACTTGTGTTAGTGTTGAAAAACCACTTTTCGCACTTGTGTTAGTGTTGAAAAACCACTTTTCGCACTTGTGTTAGTGTTGAAAAACCACTTTTCGCACTTGTGTTAGTGTTGAAAAACCACTTTTCGCACTTGTGTTGGTGCAGGAAACCACTTTTGCACTTGTATTAGTGTGGAAAACCACTTTTTGCACTTGTGTTAGTGTTGAAAAACCACTTTTTGCACTTGTGTTAGTGTTGAAAAACCACTTTTCACACTTGTGTTAGTGTTGAAAAACCACTTTTCGCACTTGTGTTGGTGCAGGAAACCACTTTTGCACTTGTATTAGTGTGGAAAAAACACTTTTCACACTTTTGTTAGTGTTGAAAAACCACTTTTCGCACTTGGGTTAGTGTTGAAAAACCACTTTTCGCACTTGTGTTGGTGCAGGAAACCACTTTTGCACTTGTATTAGTGTGGAAAAAACACTTTTTGCACTTGTGATAGTGTTGAAAAACCACTTTTCGCACTTGTGTTAGTGTTGAAAAACCACATTTCGCACTTGTGTTGGTGCAGGAAACCACTTTTGCACTTGTATTAGTGTGGAAAAAACACTTTTTGCACTTGTGATAGTGTTGAAAAACCACTTTTCGCACTTGTGTTAGTCTTGAAAAAACACTTTTCGCACTTGTATTACTGTGGAAAAACCACTTTTCGCACTTGTGTTAGTGTTGAAAAACCACTTTTCGCACTTGTGTTAGTGTTGAAAAACCACTTTTTGCACTTGTGTTGGTGCAGGAAACCACTTTTGCACTTGTATTAGTGTGGAAAAAACACTTTTTGCACTTGTGATAGTGTTGAAAAACCACTTTTCGCACTTGTGTTAGTGTTGAAAAACCACTTTTCGCACTTGTGTTGGTGCAGGAAACCACTTGTGCACTTGTATTAGTGTGGAAAAACCACTTTTCGCACTTGTGTTAGTGTTGAAAAACCACTTTTCGCACTTGTGTTAGTGTTGAAAAACCACTTTGCGCACTTGTGTTAGTGTTGAAAAACCACATTGCGCACTTGTGTTAGTGTTGAAAAACCACTTTTTGCACTTGTGTTGGTGCAGGAAACCACTTTTGCACTTGTATTAGTGTGGAAAAACCACTTTTCGCACTTGTGTTAGTGTTGAAAAACCACTTTTCGCACTTGTGTTGGTGCAGGCAACCACTTTTGCACTTGTATTAGTGTGGAAAAACCACTTTTCGCACTTGTGTTAGTGTTGAAAAACCACTTTTCGCACTTGTGTTAGTGTTGAAAAACCACTTTTGCACTTGTATTAGTGTGGAAAAAACACTTTTCACACTTGTGTTAGTGTTGAAAACCACTTTTCGCACTTGTGTTAGTGTTGAAAAATCACTTTTCGCACTTGTGTTGGTGCAGGAAACCACTTTTGCACTTGTATTCGTGTGGAAAAAGCACTTTTCATACTTGTGTTAGTGTTGAAAAACCACTTTTCGCACTTGTGTTAGTGTTGAAAAACCACTTTTCGCACTTGTGTTGGTGCAGGCAACCACTTTTGCACTTGTATTAGTGTGGAAAACCACTTTTCACACTTGTGTTAGTGTTGAAAAATCACTTTTCGCACTTGTGTTGGTGCAGGAAACCACTTTTGCACTTGTATTAGTGTGGAAAAAACACTTTTCGCACTTTTGTTAGTGTTGAAAAACCACTTTTCGCACTTGTGTTAGTGTTGAAAAACCACTTTTCACACTTGTGTTAGTGTTGAAAAACCACTTTTCGCACTTGTGTTGGTGCAGGAAAAACCACTTTTGCACTTGTATTAGTGTGGAAAAAACACTTTTTGCACTTGTGATAGTGTTGAAAAACCACTTTTCGCACTTGTGTTAGTGTTGAAAAACCACTTTTCGCACTTGTGTTAGTGTTGAAAAACCACTTTTCGCACTTGTGTTGGTGCAGCAAACCACTTTTGCACTTGTATTAGTGTGGAAAAAACACTTTTTGCACTTGTGATAGTGTTGAAAAACCACTTTTCGCACTTGTGTTAGTGTTGAAAAACCACTTTTCGCACTTGTGTTGGTGCAGGAAACCACTTGTGCACTTGTATTAGTGTGGAAAAACCACTTTTCGCACTTGTGTTAGTGTTGAAAAACCACTTTTCGCACTTGTGTTAGTGTTGAAAAACCACTTTTCGCACTTGTGTTAGTGTTAAAAAACCACTTTTCGCACTTGTGTTTGTGCAGGAAACCACTTTTGCACTTGTATTAGTGTGGAAAAACCACTTTTCGCACTTGTGTTAGTGTTGAAAACCACTTTTCGCACTTGTGTTGGTGCAGGAAACCACTTTTGCACTTGTATTAGTGTGGAAAAAACACTTTTCGCACTTTAGTTAGTGTTGAAAAACCACTTTTCGCACTTGTGTTAGTGTTGAAAAACCACTTTTCGCACTTGTGTTGGTGCAGGAAACCACTTTTGCACTTGTATTAGTGTGGAAAAAACACTTTTTGCACTTGTGATAGTGTTGAAAAACCACTTTTCGCACTTGTGTTAGTGTTGAAAAACCACATTTCGCACTTGTGTTAGTGCAGGAAACCACTTTTGCACTTGTATTAGTGTGGAAAAACACTTTTTGCACTTGTGATAGTGTTGAAAAACCACTTTTCGCACTTGTGTTAGCCTTGAAAAACCACTTTTCGCACTTGTATTAGTGTGGAAAACCACTTTTCGCACTTGTGTTAGTGTTGAAAAACCACTTTTCGCACTTGTGTTAGTGTTGAAAAACCACTTTTTGCACTTGTGTTGGTGCAGGAAACCACTTTTGCACTTGTATTAGTGTGGAAAAAACACTTTTTGCACTTGTGATAGTGTTGAAAAACCACTTTTCACACTTGTGTTAGTGTTGAAAAACCACTTTTCGCACTTGTGTTGGTGCAGCAAACCACTTTTGCACTTGTATTAGTGTGGTAGAACCACTTTTCGCACTTGTGTCAGTGTTGAAAAACCACTTTTCGCACTTGTGTTGGTGCAGGAAACCACTTTTGCACTTGTATTAGTGTGGAAGAACCACTTTTCGCACTTGTGTTAGTGTTGAAAAACCACTTTTCGCACTTGTGTTAGTGTTGAAAAACCACTTTTCGCACTTGTGTTAGTGTTGAAAAACCACTTTTCGCACTTGTGTTGGTGGAGGAAACCACTTTTGCACTTGTATTAGTGTGGAAAAACCACTTTTCGCACTTGTGTTAGTGTTGAAAAACCACTTTTCGCACTTGTGTTAGTGTTGAAAAACCACTTTTCGAACTTGTGTTAGTGTTGAAAAACCACTTTTCGC
This sequence comes from Myxine glutinosa, assembly GCF_964187855.1. NCBI lineage: Eukaryota > Metazoa > Chordata > Myxini > Myxiniformes > Myxinidae > Myxine > Myxine glutinosa. Next base: position 25,243 of record NW_027617161.1, read on the forward strand.
ACTTGTGTTGGTGCAGGAAACCACTTTTGGACTTGTATTAGTGTGGAAAAAACACTTTTCGCACTTTTGTTAGTGTTGAAAAACCACTTTTCGCACTTGTGTTAGTGTTGAAAAACCACTTTTCGCACTTGTGTTGGTGCAGGAAACCACTTTTGCACTTGTATTAGTGTGGAAAAAACACTTTTTGCACTTGTGATAGTGTTGAAAAACCACTTTTCGCACTTGTGTTGGTGCAGGAAACCACTTTTGCACTTGTATTAGTGTGGAAAAAACACTTTTTGCACTTGTGATATTGTTGAAAAACCACTTTTTGCACTTGTGTTAGTCTTGAAAAACCACTTTTCGCACTTGTATTAGTGTGGAAAACCACTTTTCGCACTTGTGTTAGTGTTGAAAAACCACTTTTCGCACTTGTGTTAGTGTTGAAAAACCAATTTTCGCACTTGTGTTGGTGCAGCAAACCACTTTTGCACTTGTATTAGTGTGGAAAAAACACTTTTTGCACTTGTGATAGTGTTGAAAAACCACTTTTCGCACTTGTGTTAGTGTTGAAAAACCAATTTTCGCACTTGTGTTGGTGCAGGAAACCACTTGTGCACTTGTATTAGTGTGGAAAAACCACTTTTCGCACTTGTGTTAGTGTTGAAAAACCACTTTTCGCACTTGTGTTAGTGTTGAAAAACCACTTTGCGCACTTGTGTTAGTGTTGAAAAACCACATTGCGCACTTGTGTTAGTGTTGAAAAACCACTTTTTGCACTTGTGTTGGTGCAGGAAACCACTTTTGCACTTGTATTAGTGTGGAAAAACCACTTTTCGCACTTGTGTTAGTGTTGAAAAACCACTTTTCGCACTTGTGTTAGTGTTGAAAAACCACTTTTGCACTTGTATTAGTGTGGAAAAAACACTTTTCACACTTGTGTTAGTGTAGAAAACCACTTTTTGCACTTGTGTTAGTGTTGAAAAACCACTTTTCGCACTTGTGTTGGTGCAGGAAACCACTTTTGCACTTGTATTCGTGTGGAAAAAGCACTTTTCATACTTGTGTTAGTGTTGAAAAACCACTTTTCGCACTTGTGTTAGTGTTGAAAAACCACTTTTCGCACTTGTGTTGGTGCAGGCAACCACTTTTGCACTTGTATTAGTGTGGAAAACCACTTTTCACACTTGTGTTAGTGTTGAAAAACCACTTTTCGCACTTGTGTTGGTGCAGGAAACCACTTTTGCACTTGTATTAGTGTGGAAAAAACACTTTTCGCACTTTTGTTAGTGTTGAAAAACCACTTTTCGCACTTGTGTTAGTGTTGAAAAACCACTTTTCGCACTTGTGTTGGTGCAGCAAACCACTTTTGCACTTGTAATAGTGTGGAAAAACCACTTTTCGCACTTGTGTTAGTGTTGAAAAACCACTTTTCGCACTTGTGTTAGTGTTGAAAAACCACTTTTCGCACTTGTGTTAGTGTTGAAAAACCACTTTTCGCACTTGTGGTGGTGCAGGAAACCACTTTTGCACTTGTATTAGTGTGAAAAAACCACTTTTCGCACTTGTGTTAGTGTTGAAAAACCACTTTTCGCACTTGTGTTAGTGTTGAAAAACCACTTTTCGCACTTGTGTTAGTGTTGAAAAACCACTTTTCGCACTTGGGTTGGTGCAGGAAACCACTTTTGCACTTGTATTAGTGTTGAAAAAACACTTTTCGCACTTGTGTAAGTGTTGAAAAACCACTTTTCGCACTTGTGTTGGTGCAGGAAATCACTTTTGCACTTGTATTAGTGTTGAAAAAACACTTTTCGCACTTATGTTAGTGTTGAAAAACCACTTTTCGCACTTGTGTTAGTGTGGAAAAAACACTTTTCGCACTTGTGTTAGTGTTGAAAAACCACTTTTCGCACTTGTGTTAGTGTTGTAAAACCACTTTTCGCACTTGTGTTGGTGCAGGAAACCACTTTTGCACTTGTATTAGTGTGGAAAAAACACTTTTCGCACTTGTGTTAGTGTTGAAAAAACACTTTTCGCACTTGTGTTAGTGTTGAAAAACCACTTTTCGCACTTGTGTTGGTGCAGGAAACCACTTTTGCACTTGTATTAGTGTGGAAAAAACACTTTTCGCACTTGTGTTATTGTTGAAAAACCACTTTTCGCACTTGTGTTAGTGTTGAAAAACCAATTTTCGCACTTGTGTTGGTGCAGGAAACCACTTTTGCACTTGTATTAGTGTGGAAAAAACACTTTTTGCACTTGTGATAGTGTTGAAAAACCACTTTTCACACTTGTGTTAGTGTTGAAAAACCACTTTTCGCACTTGTGTTGGTGCAGCAAACCACTTTTGCACTTGTATTAGTGTGGTAGAACCACTTTTCGCACTTGTGTCAGTGTTGAAAAACCACTTTTCGCACTTGTGTTGGTGCAGGAAACCACTTTTGCACTTGTATTAGTGTGGAAGAACCACTTTTCGCACTTGTGTTAGTGTTGAAAAACCACTTTTCGCACTTGTGTTAGTGTTGAAAAACCACTTTTCGCACTTGTGTTAGTGTTGAAAAACCACTTTTCGCACTTGTGTTGGTGGAGGAAACCACTTTTGCACTTGTATTAGTGTGGAAAAACCACTTTTCGCACTTGTGTTAGTGTTGAAAAACCACTTTTCGCACTTGTGTTAGTGTTGAAAAACCACTTTTCGAACTTGTGTTAGTGTTGAAAAACCACTTTTCGCACTTGTGTTGGTGCAGGAAACCACTTTTGGACTTGTATTAGTGTGGAAAAAACACTTTTCGCACTTTTGTTAGTGTTGAAAAACCACTTTTCGCACTTGTGTTAGTGTTGAAAAACCACTTTTCGCACTTGTGTTGGTGCAGGAAACCACTTTTGCACTTGTATTAGTGTGGAAAAAACACTTTTTGCACTTGTGATAGTGTTGAAAAACCACTTTTCGCACTTGTGTTGGTGCAGGAAACCACTTTTGCACTTGTATTAGTGTGGAAAAAACACTTTTTGCACTTGTGATATTGTTGAAAAACCACTTTTTGCACTTGTGTTAGTCTTGAAAAACCACTTTTCGCACTTGTATTAGTGTGGAAAACCACTTTTCGCACTTGTGTTAGTGTTGAAAAACCACTTTTCGCACTTGTGTTAGTGTTGAAAAACCAATTTTCGCACTTGTGTTGGTGCAGCAAACCACTTTTGCACTTGTATTAGTGTGGAAAAAACACTTTTTGCACTTGTGATAGTGTTGAAAAACCACTTTTCGCACTTGTGTTAGTGTTGAAAAACCAATTTTCGCACTTGTGTTGGTGCAGGAAACCACTTGTGCACTTGTATTAGTGTGGAAAAACCACTTTTCGCACTTGTGTTAGTGTTGAAAAACCACTTTTCGCACTTGTGTTAGTGTTGAAAAACCACTTTGCGCACTTGTGTTAGTGTTGAAAAACCACATTGCGCACTTGTGTTAGTGTTGAAAAACCACTTTTTGCACTTGTGTTGGTGCAGGAAACCACTTTTGCACTTGTATTAGTGTGGAAAAACCACTTTTCGCACTTGTGTTAGTGTTGAAAAACCACTTTTCGCACTTGTGTTAGTGTTGAAAAACCACTTTTGCACTTGTATTAGTGTGGAAAAAACACTTTTCACACTTGTGTTAGTGTTGAAAACCACTTTTTGCACTTGTGTTAGTGTTGAAAAACCACTTTTCGCACTTGTGTTGGTGCAGGAAACCACTTTTGCACTTGTATTCGTGTGGAAAAAGCACTTTTCATACTTGTGTTAGTGTTGAAAAACCACTTTTCGCACTTGTGTTAGTGTTGAAAAACCACTTTTCGCACTTGTGTTGGTGCAGGCAACCACTTTTGCACTTGTATTAGTGTGGAAAACCACTTTTCACACTTGTGTTAGTGTTGAAAAACCACTTTTCGCACTTGTGTTGGTGCAGGAAACCACTTTTGCACTTGTATTAGTGTGGAAAAAACACTTTTCGCACTTTTGTTAGTGTTGAAAAACCACTTTTCGCACTTGTGTTAGTGTTGAAAAACCACTTTTCGCACTTGTGTTGGTGCAGCAAACCACTTTTGCACTTGTAATAGTGTGGAAAAACCACTTTTCGCACTTGTGTTAGTGTTGAAAAACCACTTTTCGCACTTGTGTTAGTGTTGAAAAACCACTTTTCGCACTTGTGTTAGTGTTGAAAAACCACTTTTCGCACTTGTGGTGGTGCAGGAAACCACTTTTGCACTTGTATTAGTGTGAAAAAACCACTTTTCGCACTTGTGTTAGTGTTGAAAAACCACTTTTCGCACTTGTGTAGTGTTGAAAAACCACTTTTCGCACTTGTGTTAGTGTTGAAAAACCACTTTTCGCACTTGGGTTGGTGCAGGAAACCACTTTTGCACTTGTATTAGTGTTGAAAAAACACTTTTCGCACTTGTGTAAGTGTTGAAAAACCACTTTTCGCACTTGTGTTGGTGCAGGAAATCACTTTTGCACTTGTATTAGTGTTGAAAAAACACTTTTCGCACTTATGTTAGTGTTGAAAAACCACTTTTCGCACTTGTGTTAGTGTGGAAAAAACACTTTTCGCACTTGTGTTAGTGTTGAAAAACCACTTTTCGCACTTGTGTTAGTGTTGTAAAACCACTTTTCGCACTTGTGTTGGTGCAGGAAACCACTTTTGCACTTGTATTAGTGTGGAAAAAACACTTTTCGCACTTGTGTTAGTGTTGAAAAAACACTTTTCGCACTTGTGTTAGTGTTGAAAAACCACTTTTCGCACTTGTGTTGGTGCAGGAAACCACTTTTGCACTTGTATTAGTGTGGAAAAAACACTTTTCGCACTTGTGTTATTGTTGAAAAACCACTTTTCGCACTTGTGTTAGTGTTGAAAAACCACTTTTCGCATTTGTGTTAGTGTGAAAAACCACTTTTCGCACTTGTGTTGGTGCAGGAAACCACTTTTGCACTTGTGTTAGTGTGGAAGAACCACTTTTCGCACTTGTGTTAGTGTTGAAAAACCACTTTTCGCACTTGTGTTAGTGTTGAAAAACCACTTTTCGCACTTGTGTTAGTGTTGAAAAACCACTTTTCGCACTTGTGTTGGTGCAGGAAACCACTTTTGCACTTGTATTAGTGTGAAAAAAACACTTTTCGCACTTGTGTTAGTGTTGAAAAACCACTTTTCGCACTTGTGTTAGTGTTGAAAAACCACTTTTCGCACTTGTGTTAGTGTTGAAAAACCACTTTTCGCACTTGTGTTAGTGTTGAAAAAACCACTTTTCGCACTTGTGTTGGTGCAGCAAACCACTTTTGCACTTGTATTAGTGTGGAAAAAACACTTTTTGCACTTGTGATAGTGTTGAAAAACCACTTTTCGCACTTGTGTTAGTGTTGAAAAACCACTTTTCGCACTTGTGTTGGTGCAGGAAACCACTTGTGCACTTGTATTAGTGTGGAAAAACCACTTTTCGCACTTGTGTTAGTGTTGAAAAACCACTTTTCGCACTTGTGTTAGTGTTGAAAAACCACTTTGCGCACTTGTGTTAGTGTTGAAAAACCACATTGCGCACTTGTGTTAGTGTTGAAAAACCACTTTTTGCACTTGTGTTGGTGCAGGAAACCACTTTTGCACTTGTATTAGTGTGGAAAAACCACTTTTCGCACTTGTGTTAGTGTTGAAAAACCACTTTTCGCACTTGTGTTGGTGCAGGCAACCACTTTTGCATTTGTATTAGTGTGGAAAAACCACTTTTCGCACTTGTATTAGTGTTGAAAAACCACTTTTCGCACTTGTGTTAGTGTTGAAAAACCACTTTTGCACTTGTATTAGTGTGGAAAAAACACTTTTCACACTTGTGTTAGTGTTGAAAACCACTTTTCGCACTTGTGTTAGTGTTGAAAAACCACTTTTCGCACTTGTGTTGGTGCAGGAAACCACTTTTGCACTTGTATTCGTGTGGAAAAAGCACTTTTCATACTTGTGTTAGTGTTGAAAAACCACTTTTCGCACTTGTGTTAGTGTTGAAAAACCACTCCTCGCACTTGTGTTGGTGCAGGCAACCACTTTTGCACTTGTATTAGTGTGGAAAACCACTTTTCACACTTGTGTTAGTGTTGAAAAATCACTTTTCGCACTTGTGTTGGTGCAGGAAACCACTTTTGCACTTGTATTAGTGTGGAAAAAACACTTTTCGCACTTTTGTTAGTGTTGAAAAACCACTTTTCGCACTTGTGTTAGTGTTGAAAAACCACTTTTCGCACTTGTGTTAGTGTTGAAAAACCACTTTTCGCACTTGTGTTGGTGCAGGAAACCACTTTTGCACTTGTATTCGTGTGGAAAAGGCACTTTTCACACTTGTGTTAGTGTTGAAAAACCACTTTTCGCACTTGTGTTAGTGTTGAAAAACCACTTTTCGCACTTGTGTTGGTGCAGGAAACCACTTTTGCACTTGTATTAGTGTGGAAAACCACTTTTCGCACTTGTGTTAGTGTTGAAAAACCACTTTTCGCACTTGTGTTGGTGCAGGAAACCACTTTTGCACTTGTATTAGTGTGGAAAAAACACTTTTCGCACTTTTGTTAGTGTTGAAAAACCACTTTTCGCACTTGTGTTAGTGTTGAAAAACCACTTTTCGCACTTGTGTTCGTGTTGAAAAACCACTTTTCGCACTTGTGTTGGTGCAGGAAACCACTTTTGCACTTGTATTAGTGTGGAAAAAACACTTTTTGCACTTGTGATAGTGTTGAAAAACCACTTTTCGCACTTGTGTTAGTGTTGAAAAACCACTTTTCGCACTTGTGTTGGTGCAGGAAACCACTTGTGCACTTGTATTAGTGTGGAAAAACCACTTTTCGCACTTGTGTTAGTGTTGAAAAACCACTTTTCGCACTTGTGTTAGTGTTGAAAAACCACTTTTCGCACTTGTGTTAGTGTTAAAAAACCACTTTTCGCACTTGTGTTTGTGCAGGAAACCACTTTTGCACTTGTATTAGTGTGGAAAAACCACTTTTCGCAATTGTGTTAGTGTTGAAAACCACTTTTGGCACTTGTGTTGGCGCAGGAAACCACTTTTGCACTTGTATTAGTGTGGAAAAAACACTTTTCGCACTTTAGTTAGTGTTGAAAAACCACTTTTCGCACTTGTGTTAGTGTTGAAAAACCACTTTTCGCACTTGTGTTGGTGCAGGAAACCACTTTTGCACTTGTATTAGTGTGGAAAAAACACTTTTTGCACTTGTGATAGTGTTGAAAAACCACTTTTCGCACTTGTGTTAGTGTTGAAAAACCACATTTCGCACTTGTGTTAGTGCAGGAAACCACTTTTGCACTTGTATTAGTGTGGAAAAAACACTTTTTGCACTTGTGATAGTGTTGAAAAACCACTTTTCGCACTTGTGTTAGCCTTGAAAAACCACTTTTCGCACTTGTATTAGTGTGGAAAACCACTTTTCGCACTTGTGTTAGTGTTGAAAAACCACTTTTCGCACTTGTGTTAGTGTTGAAAAACCACTTTTTGCACTTGTGTTGGTGCAGGAAACCACTTTTGCACTTGTATTAGTGTGGAAAAAACACTTTTTGCACTTGTGATAGTGTTGAAAAACCACTTTTCACACTTGTGTTAGTGTTGAAAAACCACTTTTCGCACTTGTGTTGGTGCAGCAAACCACTTTTGCACTTGTATTAGTGTGGAAGAACCACTTTTCGCACTTGTGTCAGTGTTGAAAAACCACTTTTCGTACTTGTGTTGGTGCAGGAAACCACTTTTGCACTTGTATTAGTGTGGAAGAACCACTTTTCGCACTTGTGTTAGTGTTGAAAAACCACTTTTCGCACTTGTGTTAGTGTTGAAAAACCACTTTTCGCACTTGTGTTAGTGTTGAAAAACCACTTTTCGCACTTGTGTTGGTGGAGGAAACCACTTTTGCACTTGTATTAGTGTGGAAAAACCACTTTTCGCACTTGTGTTAGTGTTGAAAAACCACTTTTCGCACTTGTGTTAGTGTTGAAAAACCACTTTTCGAACTTGTGTTAGTGTTGAAAAACCACTTTTCGCACTTGTGTTGGTGCAGGAAACCACTTTTGGACTTGTATTAGTGTGGAAAAAACACTTTTTGCACTTTTGTTAGTGTTGAAAAACCACTTTTCGCACTTGTGTTAGTGTTGAAAAACCACTTTTCGCACTTGTGTGGGTGCAGGAAACCACTTTTGCACTTGTATTAGTGTGGAAAAAACACTTTTTGCACTTGTGATAGTGTTGAAAAACTACTTTTCGCACTTGTGTTGGTGCAGGAAACCACTTTTGCACTTGTATTAGTGTGGAAAAACACTTTTTGCACTTGTATTAGTGTGGAAAAAACACTTTTTGCACTTGTGATAGTGTTGAAAAACTACTTTTCGCACTTGTGTTGGTGCAGGAAACCACTTTTGCACTTGTATTAGTGTGAAAAAAACACTTTTCGCACTTGTGTTAGTGTTGAAAAACCACTTTTCGCACTTGTGTTAGTGTTGAAAAACCACTTTTCGCACTTGTGTTAGTGTTGAAAAACCACTTTTCGCACTTGTGTTAGTGTTGAAAAACCACTTTTCGCACTTGTGTTGGTGCAGGAAACCACTTTTGCACTTGTATTAGTGTGGAAAACCACTTTTTGCACTTGTATTAGTGTGAAAAAAACACTTTTCGCACTTGTGTTAGTGTTGAAAAACCACTTTTCGCACTTGTGTTAGTGTTGAAAAACCACTTTTCGCACTTGTGTTAGTGTTGAAAAACCACTTTTCGCACTTGTGTTAGTGTTGAAAAACCACTTTTCGCACTTGTGTTGGTGCAGGAAACCACTTTTGCACTTGTATTAGTGTGGAAAACCACTTTTTGCACTTGTGTTAGTGTTGAAAAACCACTTTTTGCACTTGTGATAGTGTTGAAAAACCACTTTTCGCACTTGTGTTAGTGTTGAAAAACCACTTTTCGCACTTGTGTTGGTGCAGGAAACCACTTGTGCACTTGTATTAGTGTGGAAAAACCACTTTTCGCACTTGTGTTAGTGTTGAAAAACCACTTTTCGCACTTGTGTTAGTGTTGAAAAACCACTTTGCGCACTTGTGTTAGTGTTGAAAAACCACATTGCGCACTTGTGTTAGTGTTGAAAAACCACTTTTTGCACTTGTGTTGGTGCAGGAAACCACTTTTGCACTTGTATTAGTGTGGAAAAACCACTTTTCGCACTTGTGTTAGTGTTGAAAAACCACTTTTCGCACTTGTGTTGGTGCAGGCAACCACTTTTGCATTTGTATTAGTGTGGAAAAACCACTTTTCGCACTTGTATTAGTGTTGAAAAACCACTTTTCGCACTTGTGTTAGTGTTGAAAAACCACTTTTGCACTTGTATTAGTGTGGAAAAAACACTTTTCACACTTGTGTTAGTGTTGAAAACCACTTTTCGCACTTGTGTTAGTGTTGAAAAACCACTTTTCGCACTTGTGTTGGTGCAGGAAACCACTTTTGCACTTGTATTCGTGTGGAAAAAGCACTTTTCATACTTGTGTTAGTGTTGAAAAACCACTTTTCGCACTTGTGTTAGTGTTGAAAAACCACTTCTCGCACTTGTGTTGGTGCAGGCAACCACTTTTGCACTTGTATTAGTGTGGAAAACCACTTTTCACACTTGTGTTAGTGTTGAAAAATCACTTTTCGCACTTGTGTTGGTGCAGGAAACCACTTTTGCACTTGTATTAGTGTGGAAAAAACACTTTTCGCACTTTTGTTAGTGTTGAAAAACCACTTTTCGCACTTGTGTTAGTGTTGAAAAACCACTTTTCGCACTTGTGTTAGTGTTGAAAAACCACTTTTCGCACTTGTGTTGGTGCAGGAAACCACTTTTGCACTTGTATTCGTGTGGAAAAGGCACTTTTCACACTTGTGTTAGTGTTGAAAAACCACTTTTCGCACTTGTGTTAGTGTTGAAAAACCACTTTTCGCACTTGTGTTGGTGCAGGAAACCACTTTTGCACTTGTATTAGTGTGGAAAACCACTTTTCGCACTTGTGTTAGTGTTGAAAAACCACTTTTCGCACTTGTGTTGGTGCAGGAAACCACTTTTGCACTTGTATTAGTGTGGAAAAAACACTTTTCGCACTTTTGTTAGTGTTGAAAAACCACTTTTCGCACTTGTGTTAGTGTTGAAAAACCACTTTTCGCACTTGTGTTCGTGTTGAAAAACCACTTTTCGCACTTGTGTTGGTGCAGCAAACCACTTTTGCACTTGTATTAGTGTGGAAGAACCACTTTTCGCACTTGTGTCAGTGTTGAAAAACCACTTTTCGTACTTGTGTTGGTGCAGGAAACCACTTTTGCACTTGTATTAGTGTGGAAGAACCACTTTTCGCACTTGTGTTAGTGTTGAAAAACCACTTTTCGCACTTGTGTTAGTGTTGAAAAACCACTTTTCGCACTTGTGTTAGTGTTGAAAAACCACTTTTCGCACTTGTGTTGGTGGAGGAAACCACTTTTGCACTTGTATTAGTGTGGCAAAACCACTTTTCGCACTTGTGTTAGTGTTGAAAAACCACTTTTCGCACTTGTGTTAGTGTTGAAAAACCACTTTTCGAACTTGTGTTAGTGTTGAAAAACCACTTTTCGCACTTGTGTTGGTGCAGGAAACCACTTTTGGACTTGTATTAGTGTGGAAAAAACACTTTTTGCACTTTTGTTAGTGTTGAAAAACCACTTTTCGCACTTGTGTTAGTGTTGAAAAACCACTTTTCGCACTTGTGTGGGTGCAGGAAACCACTTTTGCACTTGTATTAGTGTGGAAAAAACACTTTTTGCACTTGTGATAGTGTTGAAAAACTACTTTTCGCACTTGTGTTGGTGCAGGAAACCACTTTTGCACTTGTATTAGTGTGGAAAAACACTTTTTGCACTTGTATTAGTGTGGAAAAAACACTTTTTGCACTTGTGATAGTGTTGAAAAACCACTTTTCGCACTTGTGTTGGTGGAGGAAACCACTTTTGCACTTGTATTAGTGTGGCAAAACCACTTTTCGCACTTGTGTTAGTGTTGAAAAACCACTTTTCGCACTTGTGTTAGTGTTGAAAAACCACTTTTCGAACTTGTGTTAGTGTTGAAAAACCACTTTTCGCACTTGTGTTGGTGCAGGAAACCACTTTTGGACTTGTATTAGTGTGGAAAAAACACTTTTTGCACTTTTGTTAGTGTTGAAAAACCACTTTTCGCACTTGTGTTAGTGTTGAAAAACCACTTTTCGCACTTGTGTTGGTGCAGGAAACCACTTTTGCACTTGTATTAGTGTGAAAAAAACACTTTTCGCACTTGTGTTAGTGTTGAAAAACCACTTTTCGCACTTGTGTTAGTGTTGAAAAACCACTTTTCGCACTTGTGTTAGTGTTGAAAAACCACTTTTCGCACTTGTGTTAGTGTTGAAAAACCACTTTTCGCACTTGTGTTGGTGCAGGAAACCACTTTTGCACTTGTATTAGTGTGGAAAACCACTTTTTGCACTTGTGTTAGTGTTGAAAAACCACTTTTTGCACTTGTGTTAGTGTTGAAAAACCACTTTTCACACTTGTGATAGTGTTGAAAAACCACTTTTCGCACTTGTGTTGGTGCAGGAAACCACTTTTGCACTTGTATTAGTGTGGAAAAAACACTTTTCACACTTTTGTTAGTGTTGAAAAACCACTTTTCGCACTTGGGTTAGTGTTGAAAAACCACTCCTCGCACTTGTGTTGGTGCAGGAAACCACTTTTGCACTTGTATTAGTGTGGAAAAAACACTTTTTGCACTTGTGATAGTGTTGAAAAACCACTTTTCGCACTTGTGTTAGTGTTGAAAAACCACATTTCGCACTTGTGTTGGTGCAGGAAACCACTTTTGCACTTGTATTAGTGTGGAAAAAACACTTTTTGCACTTGTGATAGTGTTGAAAAACCACTTTTCGCACTTGTGTTAGTCTTGAAAAAACACTTTTCGCACTTGTATTACTGTGGAAAAACCACTTTTCGCACTTGTGTTAGTGTTGAAAAACCACTTTTCGCACTTGTGTTAGTGTTGAAAAACCACTTTTTGCACTTGTGTTGGTGCAGGAAACCACTTTTGCACTTGTATTAGTGTGGAAAAAACACTTTTTGCACTTGTGATAGTGTTGAAAAACCACTTTTCACACTTGTGATAGTGTTGAAAAACCACTTTTCGCACTTGTGTTAGTGTTGAAAAACCACTTTTCGCACTTGTGTTGGTGCAGTAAACCACTTGTGCACTTGTATTAGTGTGGAAAAACCACTTTCGCACTTGTGTTAGTGTTGAAAAACCACTTTTCGCACTTGTGTTAGTGTTGAAAAACCACTTTGCGCACTTGTGTTAGTGTTGAAAAACCACATTGCGCACTTGTGTTAGTGTTGAAAAACCACTTTTTGCACTTGTGTTGGTGCAGGGAAACCACTTTTGCACTTGTATTAGTGTGGAAAAACCACTTTTCGCACTTGTGTTAGTGTTGAAAAACCACTTTTCGCACTTTGTGTTGGTTGCAGGCAACCACTTTTGCACTTGTATTAGTGTGGAAAAACCACTTTTTCGCACTTGTGTTAGTGTTGAAAAACCACTTTTCGCACTTGTGTTAGTGTTTGAAAAACCACTTTTGCACTTGTATTAGTGTGGAAAAAACACTTTTCACACTTGTGTTAGTGTTGAAAACCACTTTTCGCACTTGTGTTAGTGTTGAAAAATCACTTTTCGCACTTGTGTTGGTGCAGGAAACCACTTTTGCACTTGTATTCGTGTGGAAAAAGCACTTTTCATACTTGTGTTAGTGTTGAAAAACCACTTTCGCACTTGTGTTAGTGTTGAAAAAACCACTTTTCGCACTGTGTGTGGTGCAGGCAACCACTTTTGCACTTGTATTAGTGTGGAAAACCACTTTTCACACTTGTGTTAGTGTTGAAAAATCACTTTTCGCACTTGTGTTGGTGCAGGAAACCACTTTTGCACTTGTATTAGTGTGGAAAAAACACTTTTTGCACTTTTGTTAGTGTTGAAAAACCACTTTTTCGCACTTGTGTTAGTGTTGAAAAACCACTTTTCGCACTTGTGTTAGTGTTGAAAAACCACTTTTCGCACTTGTGTTGGTGCAGGAAAAACCACTTTTGCACTTGTATTAGTGTGGAAAAAACACTTTTTGCACTTGTGATAGTGTTGAAAAACCACTTTTCGCACTTGTGTTAGTGTTGAAAAACCACTTTTCGCACTTGTGTTAGTGTTGAAAAACCACTTTTCGCACTTGTTGTTGGTGCAGCAAACCACTTTTGCACTTGTATTAGTGTGGAAAAAACACTTTTTGCACTTGTGATAGTGTTGAAAAACCACTTTTCGCACTTGTGTTAGTGTTGAAAAACCACTTTTCGCACTTGTGTTGGTGCAGGAAACCACTTGTGCACTTGTATTAGTGTGGAAAAACCACTTTTCGCACTTGTGTTAGTGTTGAAAAACCACTTTTCGCACTTGTGTTAGTGTTGAAAAACCACTTTTCGCACTTGTGTTAGTGTTAAAAAACCACTTTTCGCACTTGTGTTGTGCAGGAAACCACTTTTGCACTTGTATTAGTGTGGAAAAACCACTTTTCGCACTTGTGTAGTGTTGAAAACCACTTTTCGCACTTGTGTTGGTGCAGGAAACCACTTTTGCACTTGTATTAGTGTGGAAAAAACACTTTTCGCACTTTAGTTAGTGTTGAAAAACCACTTTTCGCACTTGTGTTAGTGTTGAAAAACCACTTTTCGCACTTGTGTTGGTGCAGGAAACCACTTTTGCACTTGTATTAGTGTGGAAAAAACACTTTTTGCACTTGTGATAGTGTTGAAAAACCACTTTTCGCACTTGTGTTAGTGTTGAAAACCACATTTCGCACTTGTGTTAGTGCAGGAAACCACTTTTGCACTTGTATTAGTGTGGAAAAACACTTTTTGCACTTGTGATAGTGTTTGAAAAACCACTTTCGCACTTGTGTTAGCCTTGAAAAACCACTTTTCGCACTTGTATTAGTGTGGAAAACCACTTTTCGCACTTGTGTTAGTGTTGAAAAACCACTTTTCGCACTTGTGTTAGTGTTGAAAAACCACTTTTTGCACTTGTGTTGGTGCAGGAAACCACTTTTGCACTTGTATTAGTGTGGAAAAAACACTTTTTGCACTTGTGATAGTGTTGAAAAACCACTTTCACACTTGTGTTAGTGTTGAAAAACCACTTTTCGCACTTGTGTTGGTGCAGCAAACCACTTTGCACTTGTATTAGTGTGGAAGAACCACTTTCGCACTTGTGTCAGTGTTGAAAAACCACTTTTCGCACTTGTGTTGGTGCAGGAAACCACTTTTGCACTTGTATTAGTGTGGAAGAACCACTTTTCGCACTTGTGTTAGTGTTGAAAAACCACTTTTCGCACTTGTGTTGGTGCAGGAAACCACTTTTGCACTTGTATTAGTGTGGAAAAAACACTTTTCACACTTTTGTTAGTGTTGAAAAACCACTTTTCGCACTTGGGTTAGTGTTGAAAAACCACTTTTCGCACTTGTGTTGTGCAGGAAACCACTTTTGCACTTGTATTAGTGTGGAAAAAAACACTTTTTGCACTTGTGATAGTGTTGAAAAACCACTTTTCGCACTTGTGTAGTGTTGAAAAACCACATTTCGCACTTGTGTTGGTGCAGGAAACCACTTTTGCACTTGTATTAGTGTGGAAAAAACACTTTTTGCACTTGTGATAGTGTTGAAAAACCACTTTTCGCACTTGTGTTAGTCTTGAAAAAACACTTTTCGCACTTGTATTACTGTGGAAAAACCACTTTTCGCACTTGTGTTAGTGTTGAAAAACCACTTTTCGCACTTGTGTTAGTGTTGAAAACCACTTTTTGCACTTGTGTTGGTGCAGGAAACCACTTTTGCACTTGTATTAGTGTGGAAAAAACACTTTTTGCACTTGTGATAGTGTTGAAAAACCACTTTTCACACTTGTGTTAGTGTTGAAAAACCACTTTTCGCACTTGTGTTAGTGTTGAAAAACCACTTTGCGCACTTGTGTTGGTGCAGCAAACCACTTTTGCACTTGTATTAGTGTGGAAAAAACACTTTTTGCACTTGTGATAGTGTTGAAAAACCACTTTTCGCACTTGTGTTAGTGTTGAAAAACCACTTTTCGCACTTGTGTTGGTGCAGGAAACCACTTGTGCACTTGTATTAGTGTGGAAAAACCACTTTTCGCACTTGTGTTAGTGTTGAAAAACCACTTTTCGCACTTGTGTTAGTGTTGAAAAACCACTTTGCGCACTTGTGTTAGTGTTGAAAAACCACATTGCGCACTTGTGTTAGTGTTGAAAAACCACTTTTTGCACTTGTGTTGGTGCAGGAAACCACTTTTGCACTTGTATTAGTGTGGAAAAAACCACTTTTCGCACTTGTGTTAGTGTTGAAAAACCACTTTTCGCACTTGTGTTGGTGCAGGCAACCACTTTTGCACTTGTATTAGTGTGGAAAAACCACTTTTCGCACTTGTGTTAGTGTTGAAAAACCACTTTTCGCACTTGTGGTTAGTGTTGAAAAACCACTTTTCGAACTTGTGTTAGTGTTGAAAAACCACTTTTCGCACTTGTGTTGGTGCAGGAAACCACTTTGGACTTGTATTAGTGTGGAAAAAACACTTTTTGCACTTTTGTTAGTGTTTGAAAAACACTTTTCGCACTTGTGTTAGTGTTGAAAAACCACTTTTCGCACTTGTGTGGGTGCAGGAAACCACTTTTGCACTTGTATTAGTGTGGAAAAAACACTTTTTGCACTTGTGATAGTGTTGAAAAACTACTTTTCGCACTTGTGTTGGTGCAGGAAACCACTTTTGCACTTGTATTAGTGTGGGAAAAACACTTTTTGCACTTGTATTAGTGTGGAAAAAACACTTTTTGCACTTGTGATAGTGTTGAAAAACTACTTTTCGCACTTGTGTTGGTGCAGGAAACCACTTTTGCACTTGTATTAGTGTGGAAAACCACTTTTTGCCACTTGTGTTAGTGTTGAAAAACCACTTTTTGCACTTGTGTTAGTGTTGAAAAACCACTTTTCACACTTGTGATAGTGTTGAAAAACCACTTTTCGCACTGTGGTTGGTGCAGGAAACCACTTTTGCACTTGTATTAGTGTGGAGAAAACACTTTTCACACTTTTGTTAGTGTTGAAAAACCACTTTTCGCACTTGGGGTTAGTGTTGAAAAACCACTTTTCGCACTTGTGTTGGTGCAGGAAACCACTTTTGCACTTGTATTAGTGTGGAAAAAACACTTTTTGCACTTGTGATAGTGTTGAAAAACCACTTTTCGCACTTGTGTTAGTGTTGAAAAACCACATTTCGCACTTGTGTTGGTGCAGGAAACCACTTTTGCACTTGTATTAGTGTGGAAAAAACACTTTTTGCACTTGTGATAGTGTTGAAAAACCACTTTTCGCACTTGTGTTAGTCTTGAAAAAACACTTTTCGCACTTGTATTACTGTGGAAAAACCACTTTTCGCACTTGTGTTAGTGTTGAAAAACCACTTTTCGCACTTGTGTTAGTGTTGAAAAACCACTTTTTGCACTTGTGTTGGTGCAGGAAACCACTTTTGCACTTGTATTAGTGTGGAAAAAACACTTTTTGCACTTGTGATAGTGTTGAAAAACCACTTTTCACACTTGTGTTAGTGTTGAAAAACCACTTTTCGCACTTGTGTTAGTGTTGAAAAACCACTTTGCGCACTTGTGTTGGTGCAGCAAACCACTTTTGCACTTGTATTAGTGTGGAAAAAACACTTTTTGCACTTGTGATAGTGTTGAAAAACCACTTTTCGCACTTGTGTTAGTGTTGAAAAACCACTTTTCGGCACTTTGTGTTGGTGCAGTAAACCACTTGTGCACTTGTATTAGTGTGGAAAAACCACTTTTCGCACTTGTGTTAGTGTTGAAAAACCACTTTTCGCACTTGTGTTAGTGTTGAAAAACCACTTTGCGCACTTGTGTTAGTGTTGAAAAACCACATTGCGCACTTGTGTTAGTGTTGAAAAACCACTTTTTGCACTTGTGTTGGTGCAGGAAACCACTTTTGCACTTGTATTAGTGTGGAAAAACCACTTTTCGCACTTGTGTTAGTGTTGAAAAACCACTTTTCGCACTTGTGTTGGTGCAGGCAACCACTTTTGCACTTGTATTAGTGTGGAAAAACCACTTTTCGCACTTGTGTTAGTGTTGAAAAACCACTTTTCGCACTTGTGTTAGTGTTGAAAAACCACTTTTGCACTTGTATTAGTGTGGAAAAAACACTTTTCACACTTGTGTTAGTGTTGAAAACCACTTTTCGCACTTGTGTTAGTGTTGAAAAATCACTTTTCGCACTTGTGTTGGTGCAGGAAACCACTTTTGCACCTGTATTCGTGTGGAAAAAGCACTTTTCATACTTGTGTTAGTGTTGAAAAACCACTTTCGCACTTGTGTTAGTGTTGAAAAACCACTTTTCGCACTTGTGTTGGTGCAGGCAACCACTTTTGCACTTGTATTAGTGTGGAAAACCACTTTTCACACTTGTGTTAGTGTTGAAAAATCACTTTTCGCACTTGTGTTGGTGCAGGAAACCACTTTTGCACTTGTATTAGTGTGGAAAAAACACTTTTCGCACTTTTGTTAGTGTTGAAAAACCACTTTTCGCACTTGTGTTAGTGTTGAAAAACCACTTTTCGCACTTGTGTTAGTGTTGAAAAACCACTTTTCGCACTTGTGTTGGTGCAGGAAAAACCACTTTTGCACTTGTATTAGTGTGGAAAAAACACTTTTTGCACTTGTGATAGTGTTGAAAAACCACTTTTCGCACTTGTGTTAGTGTTGAAAAACCACTTTTCGCACTTGTGTTAGTGTTGAAAAACCACTTTTCGCACTTGTGTTGGTGCAGCAAACCACTTTTGCACTTGTATTAGTGTGGAAAAAACACTTTTTGCACTTGTGATAGTGTTGAAAAACCACTTTTCGCACTTGTGTTAGTGTTGAAAAACCACTTTTCGCACTTGTGTTGGTGCAGGAAACCACTTGTGCACTTGTATTAGTGTGGAAAAACCACTTTTCGCACTTGTGTTAGTGTTGAAAAACCACTTTTCGCACTTGTGTTAGTGTTGAAAAACCACTTTTCGCACTTGTGTTAGTGTTAAAAAACCACTTTTCGCACTTGTGTTTGTGCAGGAAACCACTTTTGCACTTGTATTAGTGTGGAAAAACCACTTTTCGCACTTGTGTTAGTGTTGAAAACCACTTTTCGCACTTGTGTTGGTGCAGGAAACCACTTTTGCACTTGTATTAGTGTGGAAAAAACACTTTTCGCACTTTAGTTAGTGTTGAAAAACCACTTTTCGCACTTGTGTTAGTGTTGAAAAACCACTTTTCGCACTTGTGTTGGTGCAGGAAACCACTTTTGCACTTGTATTAGTGTGGAAAAAACACTTTTTGCACTTGTGATAGTGTTGAAAAACCACTTTTCGCACTTGTGTTAGTGTTGAAAAACCACATTTCGCACTTGTGTTAGTGCAGGAAACCACTTTTGCACTTGTATTAGTGTGGAAAAACACTTTTTGCACTTGTGATAGTGTTGAAAAACCACTTTTCGCACTTGTGTTAGCCTTGAAAAACCACTTTTCGCACTTGTATTAGTGTGGAAAACCACTTTTCGCACTTGTGTTAGTGTTGAAAAACCACTTTTCGCACTTGTGTTAGTGTTGAAAAACCACTTTTTGCACTTGTGTTGGTGCAGGAAACCACTTTTGCACTTGTATTAGTGTGGAAAAAACACTTTTTGCACTTGTGATAGTGTTGAAAAACCACTTTTCACACTTGTGTTAGTGTTGAAAAACCACTTTTCGCACTTGTGTTGGTGCAGCAAACCACTTTTGCACTTGTATTAGTGTGGAAGAACCACTTTTCGCACTTGTGTCAGTGTTGAAAAACCACTTTTCGCACTTGTGTTGGTGCAGGAAACCACTTTTGCACTTGTATTAGTGTGGAAGAACCACTTTTCGCACTTGTGTTAGTGTTGAAAAACCACTTTTCGCACTTGTGTTGGTGCAGGAAACCACTTTTGCACTTGTATTAGTGTGGAAAAAACACTTTTCACACTTTTGTTAGTGTTGAAAAACCACTTTTCGCACTTGGGTTAGTGTTGAAAAACCACTTTTCGCACTTGTGTTGGTGCAGGAAACCACTTTTGCACTTGTATTAGTGTGGAAAAAACACTTTTTGCACTTGTGATAGTGTTGAAAAACCACTTTTCGCACTTGTGTTAGTGTTGAAAAACCACATTTCGCACTTGTGTTGGTGCAGGAAACCACTTTTGCACTTGTATTAGTGTGGAAAAAACACTTTTTGCACTTGTGATAGTGTTGAAAAACCACTTTTCGCACTTGTGTTAGTCTTGAAAAAACACTTTTCGCACTTGTATTACTGTGGAAAAACCACTTTTCGCACTTGTGTTAGTGTTGAAAAACCACTTTTCGCACTTGTGTTAGTGTTGAAAAACCACTTTTTGCACTTGTGTTGGTGCAGGAAACCACTTTTGCACTTGTATTAGTGTGGAAAAAACACTTTTTGCACTTGTGATAGTGTTGAAAAACCACTTTTCACACTTGTGTTAGTGTTGAAAAACCACTTTTCGCACTTGTGTTAGTGTTGAAAAACCACTTTGCGCACTTGTGTTGGTGCAGCAAACCACTTGTGCACTTGTATTAGTGTGGAAAAACCACTTTTCGCACTTGTGTTAGTGTTGAAAAACCACTTTTCGCACTTGTGTTAGTGTTGAAAAACCACTTTGCGCACTTGTGTTAGTGTTGAAAAACCACATTGCGCACTTGTGTTAGTGTTGAAAAACCACTTTTTGCACTTGTGTTGGTGCAGGAAACCACTTTTGCACTTGTATTAGTGTGGAAAAACCACTTTTCGCACTTGTGTTAGTGTTGAAAAACCACTTTTCGCACTTGTGTTGGTGCAGGCAACCACTTTTGCACTTGTATTAGTGTGGAAAAACCACTTTTCGCACTTGTGTTAGTGTTGAAAAACCACTTTTCGCACTTGTGTTAGTGTTGAAAAACCACTTTTGCACTTGTATTAGTGTGGAAAAAACACTTTTCACACTTGTGTTAGTGTTGAAAACCACTTTTCGCACTTGTGTTAGTGTTGAAAAATCACTTTTCGCACTTGTGTTGGTGCAGGAAACCACTTTTGCACTTGTATTCGTGTGGAAAAAGCACTTTTCATACTTGTGTTAGTGTTGAAAAACCACTTTCGCACTTGTGTTAGTGTTGAAAAACCACTTTTCGCACTTGTGTTGGTGCAGGCAACCACTTTTGCACTTGTATTAGTGTGGAAAACCACTTTTCACACTTGTGTTAGTGTTGAAAAATCACTTTTCGCACTTGTGTTGGTGCAGGAAACCACTTTTGCACTTGTATTAGTGTGGAAAAAACACTTTTCGCACTTTTGTTAGTGTTGAAAAACCACTTTTCGCACTTGTGTTAGTGTTGAAAAACCACTTTTCGCACTTGTGTTAGTGTTGAAAAACCACTTTTCGCACTTGTGTTGGTGCAGGAAAAACCACTTTTGCACTTGTATTAGTGTGGAAAAAACACTTTTTGCACTTGTGATAGTGTTGAAAAACCACTTTTCGCACTTGTGTTAGTGTTGAAAAACCACTTTTCGCACTTGTGTTGGTGCAGGAAACCACTTGTGCACTTGTATTAGTGTGGAAAAAACACTTTTCGCACTTTTGTTAGTGTTGAAAAACCACTTTTCGCACTTGTGTTAGTGTTGAAAAACCACTTTTCGCACTTGTGTTAGTGTTGAAAAACCACTTTTCGCACTTGTGTTGGTGCAGGAAAAACCACTTTTGCACTTGTATTAGTGTGGAAAAAACACTTTTTGCACTTGTGATAGTGTTGAAAAACCACTTTTCGCACTTGTGTTAGTGTTGAAAAACCACTTTTCGCACTTGTGTTGGTGCAGGAAACCACTTGTGCACTTGTATTAGTGTGGAAAAACCACTTTTCGCACTTGTGTTAGTGTTGAAAAACCACTTTTCGCACATGTGTTAGTGTTGAAAAACCACTTTTCGCACTTGTGTTAGTGTTAAAAAACCACTTTTCGCACTTGTGTTTGTGCAGGAAACCACTTTTGCACTTGTATTAGTGTGGAAAAACCACTTTTCGCACTTGTGTTAGTGTTGAAAAACCACTTTTCGCACTTGTGTTAGTGTTGAAAACCACTTTTCGCACTTGTGTTGGTGCAGGAAACCACTTTTGCACTTGTATTAGTGTGGAAAAAACACTTTTCGCACTTTAGTTAGTGTTGAAAAACCACTTTTCGCACTTGTGTTAGTGTTGAAAAACCACTTTTCGCACTTGTGTTGGTGCAGGAAACCACTTGTGCACTTGTATTAGTGTGGAAAAACCACTTTTCGCACTTGTGTTAGTGTTGAAAAACCACTTTTCGCACTTGTGTTAGTGTTGAAAAACCACTTTGCGCACTTGTGTTAGTGTTGAAAAACCACATTGCGCACTTGTGTTAGTGTTGAAAAACCACTTTTTGCACTTGTGTTGGTGCAGGAAACCACTTTTGCACTTGTATTAGTGTGGAAAAACCACTTTTCGCACTTGTGTTAGTGTTGAAAAACCACTTTTCGCACTTGTGTTGGTGCAGGCAACCACTTTTGCACTTGTATTAGTGTGGAAAAACCACTTTTCGCACTTGTGTTAGTGTTGAAAAACCACTTTTCGCACTTGTGTTAGTGTTGAAAAACCACTTTTCGAACTTGTGTTAGTGTTGAAAAACCACTTTTCGCACTTGTGTTGGTGCAGGAAACCACTTTTGGACTTGTATTAGTGTGGAAAAAACACTTTTTGCACTTTTGTTAGTGTTGAAAAACCACTTTTCGCACTTGTGTTAGTGTTGAAAAACCACTTTTCGCACTTGTGTGGGTGCAGGAAACCACTTTTGCACTTGTATTAGTGTGGAAAAAACACTTTTTGCACTTGTGATAGTGTTGAAAAACTACTTTTCGCACTTGTGTTGGTGCAGGAAACCACTTTTGCACTTGTATTAGTGTGGAAAAACACTTTTTGCACTTGTATTAGTGTGGAAAAAACACTTTTTGCACTTGTGATAGTGTTGAAAAACTACTTTTCGCACTTGTGTTGGTGCAGGAAACCACTTTTGCACTTGTATTAGTGTGAAAAAAACACTTTTCGCACTTGTGTTAGTGTTGAAAAACCACTTTTCGCACTTGTGTTAGTGTTGAAAAACCACTTTTCGCACTTGTGTTAGTGTTGAAAAACCACTTTTCGCACTTGTGTTAGTGTTGAAAAACCACTTTTCGCACTTGTGTTGGTGCAGGAAACCACTTTTGCACTTGTATTAGTGTGGAAAACCACTTTTTGCACTTGTGTTAGTGTTGAAAAACCACTTTTTGCACTTGTGTTAGTGTTGAAAAACCACTTTTCACACTTGTGATGGTGTTGAAAAACCACTTTTCGCACTTGTGTTGGTGCAGGAAACCACTTTTGCACTTGTATTAGTGTGGAAAAAACACTTTTCACACTTTTGTTAGTGTTGAAAAACCACTTTTCGCACTTGGGTTAGTGTTGAAAAACCACTTTTCGCACTTGTGTTGGTGCAGGAAACCACTTTTGCACTTGTATTAGTGTGGAAAAAACACTTTTTGCACTTGTGATAGTGTTGAAAAACCACTTTTCGCACTTGTGTTAGTGTTGAAAAACCACATTTCGCACTTGTGTTGGTGCAGGAAACCACTTTTGCACTTGTATTAGTGTGGAAAAAACACTTTTTGCACTTGTGATAGTGTTGAAAAACCACTTTTCGCACTTGTGTTAGTCTTGAAAAAACACTTTTCGCACTTGTATTACTGTGGAAAAACCACTTTTCGCACTTGTGTTAGTGTTGAAAAACCACTTTTCGCACTTGTGTTAGTGTTGAAAAACCACTTTTTGCACTTGTGTTGGTGCAGGAAACCACTTTTGCACTTGTATTAGTGTGGAAAAAACACTTTTTGCACTTGTGATAGTGTTGAAAAACCACTTTTCACACTTGTGTTAGTGTTGAAAAACCACTTTTCGCACTTGTGTTAGTGTTGAAAAACCACTTTGCGCACTTGTGTTGGTGCAGCAAACCACTTTTGCACTTGTATTAGTGTGGAAAAAACACTTTTTGCACTTGTGATAGTGTTGAAAAACCACTTTTCGCACTTGTGTTAGTGTTGAAAAACCACTTTTCGCACTTGTGTTGGTGCAGTAAACCACTTGTGCACTTGTATTAGTGTGGAAAAACCACTTTTCGCACTTGTGTTAGTGTTGAAAAACCACTTTTCGCACTTGTGTTAGTGTTGAAAAACCACTTTGCGCACTTGTGTTAGTGTTGAAAAACCACATTGCGCACTTGTGTTAGTGTTGAAAAACCACTTTTTGCACTTGTGTTGGTGCAGGAAACCACTTTTGCACTTGTATTAGTGTGGAAAAACCACTTTTCGCACTTGTGTTAGTGTTGAAAAACCACTTTTCGCACTTGTGTTGGTGCAGGCAACCACTTTTGCACTTGTATTAGTGTGGAAAAACCACTTTTCGCACTTGTGTTAGTGTTGAAAAACCACTTTTCGCACTTGTGTTAGTGTTGAAAAACCACTTTTGCACTTGTATTAGTGTGGAAAAAACACTTTTCACACTTGTGTTAGTGTTGAAAACCACTTTTCGCACTTGTGTTAGTGTTGAAAAATCACTTTTCGCACTTGTGTTGGTGCAGGAAACCACTTTTGCACCTGTATTCGTGTGGAAAAAGCACTTTTCATACTTGTGTTAGTGTTGAAAAACCACTTTCGCACTTGTGTTAGTGTTGAAAAACCACTTTTCGCACTTGTGTTGGTGCAGGCAACCACTTTTGCACTTGTATTAGTGTGGAAAACCACTTTTCACACTTGTGTTAGTGTTGAAAAATCACTTTTCGCACTTGTGTTGGTGCAGGAAACCACTTTTGCACTTGTATTAGTGTGGAAAAAACACTTTTCGCACTTTTGTTAGTGTTGAAAAACCACTTTTCGCACTTGTGTTAGTGTTGAAAAACCACTTTTCGCACTTGTGTTAGTGTTGAAAAACCACTTTTCGCACTTGTGTTGGTGCAGGAAAAACCACTTTTGCACTTGTATTAGTGTGGAAAAAACACTTTTTGCACTTGTGATAGTGTTGAAAAACCACTTTTCGCACTTGTGTTAGTGTTGAAAAACCACTTTTCGCACTTGTGTTAGTGTTGAAAAACCACTTTTCGCACTTGTGTTGGTGCAGCAAACCACTTTTGCACTTGTATTAGTGTGGAAAAAACACTTTTTGCACTTGTGATAGTGTTGAAAAACCACTTTTCGCACTTGTGTTAGTGTTGAAAAACCACTTTTCGCACTTGTGTTGGTGCAGGAAACCACTTGTGCACTTGTATTAGTGTGGAAAAACCACTTTTCGCACTTGTGTTAGTGTTGAAAAACCACTTTTCGCACTTGTGTTAGTGTTGAAAAACCACTTTTCGCACTTGTGTTAGTGTTAAAAAACCACTTTTCGCACTTGTGTTTGTGCAGGAAACCACTTTTGCACTTGTATTAGTGTGGAAAAACCACTTTTCGCACTTGTGTTAGTGTTGAAAACCACTTTTCGCACTTGTGTTGGTGCAGGAAACCACTTTTGCACTTGTATTAGTGTGGAAAAAACACTTTTCGCACTTTAGTTAGTGTTGAAAAACCACTTTTCGCACTTGTGTTAGTGTTGAAAAACCACTTTTCGCACTTGTGTTGGTGCAGGAAACCACTTTTGCACTTGTATTAGTGTGGAAAAAACACTTTTTGCACTTGTGATAGTGTTGAAAAACCACTTTTCGCACTTGTGTTAGTGTTGAAAAACCACATTTCGCACTTGTGTTAGTGCAGGAAACCACTTTTGCACTTGTATTAGTGTGGAAAAACACTTTTTGCACTTGTGATAGTGTTGAAAAACCACTTTTCGCACTTGTGTTAGCCTTGAAAAACCACTTTTCGCACTTGTATTAGTGTGGAAAACCACTTTTCGCACTTGTGTTAGTGTTGAAAAACCACTTTTCGCACTTGTGTTAGTGTTGAAAAACCACTTTTTGCACTTGTGTTGGTGCAGGAAACCACTTTTGCACTTGTATTAGTGTGGAAAAAACACTTTTTGCACTTGTGATAGTGTTGAAAAACCACTTTTCACACTTGTGTTAGTGTTGAAAAACCACTTTTCGCACTTGTGTTGGTGCAGCAAACCACTTTTGCACTTGTATTAGTGTGGAAGAACCACTTTTCGCACTTGTGTCAGTGTTGAAAAACCACTTTTCGCACTTGTGTTGGTGCAGGAAACCACTTTTGCACTTGTATTAGTGTGGAAGAACCACTTTTCGCACTTGTGTTAGTGTTGAAAAACCACTTTTCGCACTTGTGTTGGTGCAGGAAACCACTTTTGCACTTGTATTAGTGTGGAAAAAACACTTTTCACACTTTTGTTAGTGTTGAAAAACCACTTTTCGCACTTGGGTTAGTGTTGAAAAACCACTTTTCGCACTTGTGTTGGTGCAGGAAACCACTTTTGCACTTGTATTAGTGTGGAAAAAACACTTTTTGCACTTGTGATAGTGTTGAAAAACCACTTTTCGCACTTGTGTTAGTGTTGAAAAACCACATTTCGCACTTGTGTTGGTGCAGGAAACCACTTTTGCACTTGTATTAGTGTGGAAAAAACACTTTTTGCACTTGTGATAGTGTTGAAAAACCACTTTTCGCACTTGTGTTAGTCTTGAAAAAACACTTTTCGCACTTGTATTACTGTGGAAAAACCACTTTTCGCACTTGTGTTAGTGTTGAAAAACCACTTTTCGCACTTGTGTTAGTGTTGAAAAACCACTTTTTGCACTTGTGTTGGTGCAGGAAACCACTTTTGCACTTGTATTAGTGTGGAAAAAACACTTTTTGCACTTGTGATAGTGTTGAAAAACCACTTTTCACACTTGTGTTAGTGTTGAAAAACCACTTTTCGCACTTGTGTTAGTGTTGAAAAACCACTTTGCGCACTTGTGTTGGTGCAGCAAACCACTTTTGCACTTGTATTAGTGTGGAAAAAACACTTTTTGCACTTGTGATAGTGTTGAAAAACCACTTTTCGCACTTGTGTTAGTGTTGAAAAACCACTTTTCGCACTTGTGTTGGTGCAGGAAACCACTTGTGCACTTGTATTAGTGTGGAAAAACCACTTTTCGCACTTGTGTTAGTGTTGAAAAACCACTTTTCGCACTTGTGTTAGTGTTGAAAAACCACTTTGCGCACTTGTGTTAGTGTTGAAAAACCACATTGCGCACTTGTGTTAGTGTTGAAAAACCACTTTTTGCACTTGTGTTGGTGCAGGAAACCACTTTTGCACTTGTATTAGTGTGGAAAAACCACTTTTCGCACTTGTGTTAGTGTTGAAAAACCACTTTTCGCACTTGTGTTGGTGCAGGCAACCACTTTTGCACTTGTATTAGTGTGGAAAAACCACTTTTCGCACTTGTGTTAGTGTTGAAAAACCACTTTTCGCACTTGTGTTAGTGTTGAAAAACCACTTTTGCACTTGTATTAGTGTGGAAAAAACACTTTTCACACTTGTGTTAGTGTTGAAAACCACTTTTCGCACTTGTGTTAGTGTTGAAAAATCACTTTTCGCACTTGTGTTGGTGCAGGAAACCACTTTTGCACTTGTATTCGTGTGGAAAAAGCACTTTTCATACTTGTGTTAGTGTTGAAAAACCACTTTCGCACTTGTGTTAGTGTTGAAAAACCACTTTTCGCACTTGTGTTGGTGCAGGCAACCACTTTTGCACTTGTATTAGTGTGGAAAACCACTTTTCACACTTGTGTTAGTGTTGAAAAATCACTTTTCGCACTTGTGTTGGTGCAGGAAACCACTTTTGCACTTGTATTAGTGTGGAAAAAACACTTTTCGCACTTTTGTTAGTGTTGAAAAACCACTTTTCGCACTTGTGTTAGTGTTGAAAAACCACTTTTCGCACTTGTGTTAGTGTTGAAAAACCACTTTTCGCACTTGTGTTGGTGCAGGAAAAACCACTTTTGCACTTGTATTAGTGTGGAAAAAACACTTTTTGCACTTGTGATAGTGTTGAAAAACCACTTTTCGCACTTGTGTTAGTGTTGAAAAACCACTTTTCGCACTTGTGTTAGTGTTGAAAAACCACTTTTCGCACTTGTGTTGGTGCAGCAAACCACTTTTGCACTTGTATTAGTGTGGAAAAAACACTTTTTGCACTTGTGATAGTGTTGAAAAACCACTTTTCGCACTTGTGTTAGTGTTGAAAAACCACTTTTCGCACTTGTGTTGGTGCAGGAAACCACTTGTGCACTTGTATTAGTGTGGAAAAACCACTTTTCGCACTTGTGTTAGTGTTGAAAAACCACTTTTCGCACTTGTGTTAGTGTTGAAAAACCACTTTTCGCACTTGTGTTAGTGTTAAAAAACCACTTTTCGCACTTGTGTTTGTGCAGGAAACCACTTTTGCACTTGTATTAGTGTGGAAAAACCACTTTTCGCACTTGTGTTAGTGTTGAAAACCACTTTTCGCACTTGTGTTGGTGCAGGAAACCACTTTTGCACTTGTATTAGTGTGGAAAAAACACTTTTCGCACTTTAGTTAGTGTTGAAAAACCACTTTTCGCACTTGTGTTAGTGTTGAAAAACCACTTTTCGCACTTGTGTTGGTGCAGGAAACCACTTTTGCACTTGTATTAGTGTGGAAAAAACACTTTTTGCACTTGTGATAGTGTTGAAAAACCACTTTTCGCACTTGTGTTAGTGTTGAAAAACCACATTTCGCACTTGTGTTAGTGCAGGAAACCACTTTTGCACTTGTATTAGTGTGGAAAAACACTTTTTGCACTTGTGATAGTGTTGAAAAACCACTTTTCGCACTTGTGTTAGCCTTGAAAAACCACTTTTCGCACTTGTATTAGTGTGGAAAACCACTTTTCGCACTTGTGTTAGTGTTGAAAAACCACTTTTCGCACTTGTGTTAGTGTTGAAAAACCACTTTTTGCACTTGTGTTGGTGCAGGAAACCACTTTTGCACTTGTATTAGTGTGGAAAAAACACTTTTTGCACTTGTGATAGTGTTGAAAAACCACTTTTCACACTTGTGTTAGTGTTGAAAAACCACTTTTCGCACTTGTGTTGGTGCAGCAAACCACTTTTGCACTTGTATTAGTGTGGAAGAACCACTTTTCGCACTTGTGTCAGTGTTGAAAAACCACTTTTTGCACTTGTGTTGGTGCAGGAAACCACTTTTGCACTTGTATTAGTGTGGAAGAACCACTTTTCGCACTTGTGTTAGTGTTGAAAAACCACTTTTCGCACTTGTGTTAGTGTTGAAAAACCACTTTTCGCACTTGTGTTAGTGTTGAAAAACCACTTTTCGCACTTGTGTTGGTGGAGGAAACCACTTTTGCACTTGTATTAGTGTGGAAAAACCACTTTTCGCACTTGTGTTAGTGTTGAAAAACCACTTTTCGCACTTGTGTTAGTGTTGAAAAACCACTTTTCGAACTTGTGTTAGTGTTGAAAAACCACTTTTCGCACTTGTGTTGGTGCAGGAAACCACTTTTGGACTTGTATTAGTGTGGAAAAAACACTTTTCGCACTTTTGTTAGTGTTGAAAAACCACTTTTCGCACTTGTGTTAGTGTTGAAAAACCACTTTTCGCACTTGTGTTGGTGCAGGAAACCACTTTTGCACTTGTATTAGTGTGGAAAAAACACTTTTTGCACTTGTGATAGTGTTGAAAAACCACTTTTCGCACTTGTGTTGGTGCAGGAAACCACTTTTGCACTTGTATTAGTGTGGAAAAAACACTTTTTGCACTTGTGATATTGTTGAAAAACCACTTTTTGCACTTGTGTTAGTCTTGAAAAACCACTTTTCGCACTTGTATTAGTGTGGAAAACCACTTTTCGCACTTGTGTTAGTGTTGAAAAACCACTTTTCGCACTTGTGTTAGTGTTGAAAAACCAATTTTCGCACTTGTGTTGGTGCAGCAAACCACTTTTGCACTTGTATTAGTGTGGAAAAAACACTTTTTGCACTTGTGATAGTGTTGAAAAACCACTTTTCGCACTTGTGTTAGTGTTGAAAAACCAATTTTCGCACTTGTGTTGGTGCAGGAAACCACTTGTGCACTTGTATTAGTGTGGAAAAACCACTTTTCGCACTTGTGTTAGTGTTGAAAAACCACTTTTCGCACTTGTGTTAGTGTTGAAAAACCACTTTGCGCACTTGTGTTAGTGTTGAAAAACCACATTGCGCACTTGTGTTAGTGTTGAAAAACCACTTTTTGCACTTGTGTTGGTGCAGGAAACCACTTTTGCACTTGTATTAGTGTGGAAAAACCACTTTTCGCACTTGTGTTAGTGTTGAAAAACCACTTTTCGCACTTGTGTTAGTGTTGAAAAACCACTTTTGCACTTGTATTAGTGTGGAAAAAACACTTTTCACACTTGTGTTAGTGTTGAAAACCACTTTTTGCACTTGTGTTAGTGTTGAAAAACCACTTTTCGCACTTGTGTTGGTGCAGGAAACCACTTTTGCACTTGTATTCGTGTGGAAAAAGCACTTTTCATACTTGTGTTAGTGTTGAAAAACCACTTTTCGCACTTGTGTTAGTGTTGAAAAACCACTTTTCGCACTTGTGTTGGTGCAGGCAACCACTTTTGCACTTGTATTAGTGTGGAAAACCACTTTTCACACTTGTGTTAGTGTTGAAAAACCACTTTTCGCACTTGTGTTGGTGCAGGAAACCACTTTTGCACTTGTATTAGTGTGGAAAAAACACTTTTCGCACTTTTGTTAGTGTTGAAAAACCACTTTTCGCACTTGTGTTAGTGTTGAAAAACCACTTTTC
Organism: Myxine glutinosa; assembly: GCF_964187855.1. Lineage (NCBI taxonomy): Eukaryota > Metazoa > Chordata > Myxini > Myxiniformes > Myxinidae > Myxine > Myxine glutinosa. The sequence goes on from NW_027617161.1 coordinate 55,269, forward strand.
GCACTTGTGTTGGTGCAGCAAACCACTTTTGCACTTGTAATAGTGTGGAAAAACCACTTTTCGCACTTGTGTTAGTGTTGAAAAACCACTTTTCGCACTTGTGTTAGTGTTGAAAAACCACTTTTCGCACTTGTGTTAGTGTTGAAAAACCACTTTTCGCACTTGTGGTGGTGCAGGAAACCACTTTTGCACTTGTATTAGTGTGAAAAAACCACTTTTCGCACTTGTGTTAGTGTTGAAAAACCACTTTTCGCACTTGTGTTAGTGTTGAAAAACCACTTTTCGCACTTGTGTTAGTGTTGAAAAACCACTTTTCGCACTTGGGTTGGTGCAGGAAACCACTTTTGCACTTGTATTAGTGTTGAAAAAACACTTTTCGCACTTGTGTAAGTGTTGAAAAACCACTTTTCGCACTTGTGTTGGTGCAGGAAATCACTTTTGCACTTGTATTAGTGTTGAAAAAACACTTTTCGCACTTATGTTAGTGTTGAAAAACCACTTTTCGCACTTGTGTTAGTGTGGAAAAAACACTTTTCGCACTTGTGTTAGTGTTGAAAAACCACTTTTCGCACTTGTGTTAGTGTTGTAAAACCACTTTTCGCACTTGTGTTGGTGCAGGAAACCACTTTTGCACTTGTATTAGTGTGGAAAAAACACTTTTCGCACTTGTGTTAGTGTTGAAAAAACACTTTTCGCACTTGTGTTAGTGTTGAAAAACCACTTTTCGCACTTGTGTTGGTGCAGGAAACCACTTTTGCACTTGTATTAGTGTGGAAAAAACACTTTTCGCACTTGTGTTATTGTTGAAAAACCACTTTTCGCACTTGTGTTAGTGTTGAAAAACCACTTTTCGCATTTGTGTTAGTGTTGAAAAACCACTTTTCGCACTTGTGTTGGTGCAGGAAACCACTTTTGCACTTGTGTTAGTGTGGAAGAACCACTTTTCGCACTTGTGTTAGTGTTGAAAAACCACTTTTCGCACTTGTGTTAGTGTTGAAAAACCACTTTTCGCACTTGTGTTAGTGTTGAAAAACCACTTTTCGCACTTGTGTTGGTGCAGGAAACCACTTTTGCACTTGTATTAGTGTGAAAAAAACACTTTTCGCACTTGTGTTAGTGTTGAAAAACCACTTTTCGCACTTGTGTTAGTGTTGAAAAACCACTTTTCGCACTTGTGTTAGTGTTGAAAAACCACTTTTCGCACTTGTGTTAGTGTTGAAAAACCACTTTTCGCACTTGTGTTGGTGCAGGAAACCACTTTTGCACTTGTATTAGTGTGGAAAACCACTTTTTGCACTTGTGTTAGTGTTGAAAAACCACTTTTTGCACTTGTGTTAGTGTTGAAAACCCACTTTTCACACTTGTGTTAGTGTTGAAAAACCACTTTTCGCACTTGTGTTGGTGCAGGAAACCACTTTTGCACTTGTATTAGTGTGGAAAAAACACTTTTCACACTTTTGTTAGTGTTGAAAAACCACTCTTCGCACTTGGGTTAGTGTTGAAAAACCACTTTTCGCACTTGTGTTGGTGCAGGAAACCACTTTTGCACTTGTATTAGTGTGGAAAAACACTTTTTGCACTTGTGATAGTGTTGAAAAACCACTTTTCGCACTTGTGTTAGTGTTGAAAAACCACATTTCGCACTTGTGTTGGTGCAGGAAACCACTTTTGCACTTGTGTTGGTGCAGGAAACCACTTTTGCACTTGTATTAGTGTGGAAGAACCACTTTTCGCACTTGTGTTAGTGTTGAAAAACCACTTTTCGCACTTGTGTTAGTGTTGAAAAACCACTTTTCGCACTTGTGTTAGTGTTGAAAAACCACTTTTCGCACTTGTGTTGGTGGAGGAAACCACTTTTGCACTTGTATTAGTGTGGAAAAACCACTTTTCGCACTTGTGTTAGTGTTGAAAAACCACTTTTCGCACTTGTGTTAGTGTTGAAAAACCACTTTTCGAACTTGTGTTAGTGTTGAAAAACCACTTTTCGCACTTGTGTTGGTGCAGGAAACCACTTTTGGACTTGTATTAGTGTGGAAAAAACACTTTTCGCACTTTTGTTAGTGTTGAAAAACCACTTTTCGCACTTGTGTTAGTGTTGAAAAACCACTTTTCGCACTTGTGTTGGTGCAGGAAACCACTTTTGCACTTGTATTAGTGTGGAAAAAACACTTTTTGCACTTGTGATAGTGTTGAAAAACCACTTTTCGCACTTGTGTTGGTGCAGGAAACCACTTTTGCACTTGTATTAGTGTGGAAAAAACACTTTTTGCACTTGTGATATTGTTGAAAAACCACTTTTTGCACTTGTGTTAGTCTTGAAAAACCACTTTTCGCACTTGTATTAGTGTGGAAAACCACTTTTCGCACTTGTGTTAGTGTTGAAAAACCACTTTTCGCACTTGTGTTAGTGTTGAAAAACCAATTTTCGCACTTGTGTTGGTGCAGCAAACCACTTTTGCACTTGTATTAGTGTGGAAAAAACACTTTTTGCACTTGTGATAGTGTTGAAAAACCACTTTTCGCACTTGTGTTAGTGTTGAAAAACCAATTTTCGCACTTGTGTTGGTGCAGGAAACCACTTGTGCACTTGTATTAGTGTGGAAAAACCACTTTTCGCACTTGTGTTAGTGTTGAAAAACCACTTTTCGCACTTGTGTTAGTGTTGAAAAACCACTTTGCGCACTTGTGTTAGTGTTGAAAAACCACATTGCGCACTTGTGTTAGTGTTGAAAAACCACTTTTTGCACTTGTGTTGGTGCAGGAAACCACTTTTGCACTTGTATTAGTGTGGAAAAACCACTTTTCGCACTTGTGTTAGTGTTGAAAAACCACTTTTCGCACTTGTGTTAGTGTTGAAAAACCACTTTTGCACTTGTATTAGTGTGGAAAAAACACTTTTCACACTTGTGTTAGTGTTGAAAACCACTTTTTGCACTTGTGTTAGTGTTGAAAAACCACTTTTCGCACTTGTGTTGGTGCAGGAAACCACTTTTGCACTTGTATTCGTGTGGAAAAAGCACTTTTCATACTTGTGTTAGTGTTGAAAAACCACTTTTCGCACTTGTGTTAGTGTTGAAAAACCACTTTTCGCACTTGTGTTGGTGCAGGCAACCACTTTTGCACTTGTATTAGTGTGGAAAACCACTTTTCACACTTGTGTTAGTGTTGAAAAACCACTTTTCGCACTTGTGTTGGTGCAGGAAACCACTTTTGCACTTGTATTAGTGTGGAAAAAACACTTTTCGCACTTTTGTTAGTGTTGAAAAACCACTTTTCGCACTTGTGTTAGTGTTGAAAAACCACTTTTCGCACTTGTGTTGGTGCAGCAAACCACTTTTGCACTTGTAATAGTGTGGAAAAACCACTTTTCGCACTTGTGTTAGTGTTGAAAAACCACTTTTCGCACTTGTGTTAGTGTTGAAAAACCACTTTTCGCACTTGTGTTAGTGTTGAAAAACCACTTTTCGCACTTGTGGTGGTGCAGGAAACCACTTTTGCACTTGTATTAGTGTGAAAAAACCACTTTTCGCACTTGTGTTAGTGTTGAAAAACCACTTTTCGCACTTGTGTTAGTGTTGAAAAACCACTTTTCGCACTTGTGTTAGTGTTGAAAAACCACTTTTCGCACTTGGGTTGGTGCAGGAAACCACTTTTGCACTTGTATTAGTGTTGAAAAAACACTTTTCGCACTTGTGTAAGTGTTGAAAAACCACTTTTCGCACTTGTGTTGGTGCAGGAAATCACTTTTGCACTTGTATTAGTGTTGAAAAAACACTTTTCGCACTTATGTTAGTGTTGAAAAACCACTTTTCGCACTTGTGTTAGTGTGGAAAAAACACTTTTCGCACTTGTGTTAGTGTTGAAAAACCACTTTTCGCACTTGTGTTAGTGTTGTAAAACCACTTTTCGCACTTGTGTTGGTGCAGGAAACCACTTTTGCACTTGTATTAGTGTGGAAAAAACACTTTTCGCACTTGTGTTAGTGTTGAAAAAACACTTTTCGCACTTGTGTTAGTGTTGAAAAACCACTTTTCGCACTTGTGTTGGTGCAGGAAACCACTTTTGCACTTGTATTAGTGTGGAAAAAACACTTTTCGCACTTGTGTTATTGTTGAAAAACCACTTTTCGCACTTGTGTTAGTGTTGAAAAACCACTTTTCGCATTTGTGTTAGTGTTGAAAAACCACTTTTCGCACTTGTGTTGGTGCAGGAAACCACTTTTGCACTTGTGTTAGTGTGGAAGAACCACTTTTCGCACTTGTGTTAGTGTTGAAAAACCACTTTTCGCACTTGTGTTAGTGTTGAAAAACCACTTTTCGCACTTGTGTTAGTGTTGAAAAACCACTTTTCGCACTTGTGTTGGTGCAGGAAACCACTTTTGCACTTGTATTAGTGTGAAAAAAACACTTTTCGCACTTGTGTTAGTGTTGAAAAACCACTTTTCGCACTTGTGTTAGTGTTGAAAAACCACTTTTCGCACTTGTGTTAGTGTTGAAAAACCACTTTTCGCACTTGTGTTAGTGTTGAAAAACCACTTTTCGCACTTGTGTTGGTGCAGGAAACCACTTTTGCACTTGTATTAGTGTGGAAAACCACTTTTTGCACTTGTGTTAGTGTTGAAAAACCACTTTTTGCACTTGTGTTAGTGTTGAAAACCCACTTTTCACACTTGTGTTAGTGTTGAAAAACCACTTTTCGCACTTGTGTTGGTGCAGGAAACCACTTTTGCACTTGTATTAGTGTGGAAAAAACACTTTTCACACTTTTGTTAGTGTTGAAAAACCACTCTTCGCACTTGGGTTAGTGTTGAAAAACCACTTTTCGCACTTGTGTTGGTGCAGGAAACCACTTTTGCACTTGTATTAGTGTGGAAAAACACTTTTTGCACTTGTGATAGTGTTGAAAAACCACTTTTCGCACTTGTGTTAGTGTTGAAAAACCACATTTCGCACTTGTGTTGGTGCAGGAAACCACTTTTGCACTTGTGTTGGTGCAGGAAACCACTTTTGCACTTGTATTAGTGTGGAAGAACCACTTTTCGCACTTGTGTTAGTGTTGAAAAACCACTTTTCGCACTTGTGTTAGTGTTGAAAAACCACTTTTCGCACTTGTGTTAGTGTTGAAAAACCACTTTTCGCACTTGTGTTGGTGGAGGAAACCACTTTTGCACTTGTATTAGTGTGGAAAAACCACTTTTCGCACTTGTGTTAGTGTTGAAAAACCACTTTTCGCACTTGTGTTAGTGTTGAAAAACCACTTTTCGAACTTGTGTTAGTGTTGAAAAACCACTTTTCGCACTTGTGTTGGTGCAGGAAACCACTTTTGGACTTGTATTAGTGTGGAAAAAACACTTTTCGCACTTTTGTTAGTGTTGAAAAACCACTTTTCGCACTTGTGTTAGTGTTGAAAAACCACTTTTCGCACTTGTGTTGGTGCAGGAAACCACTTTTGCACTTGTATTAGTGTGGAAAAAACACTTTTTGCACTTGTGATAGTGTTGAAAAACCACTTTTCGCACTTGTGTTGGTGCAGGAAACCACTTTTGCACTTGTATTAGTGTGGAAAAAACACTTTTTGCACTTGTGATATTGTTGAAAAACCACTTTTTGCACTTGTGTTAGTCTTGAAAAACCACTTTTCGCACTTGTATTAGTGTGGAAAACCACTTTTCGCACTTGTGTTAGTGTTGAAAAACCACTTTTCGCACTTGTGTTAGTGTTGAAAAACCAATTTTCGCACTTGTGTTGGTGCAGCAAACCACTTTTGCACTTGTATTAGTGTGGAAAAAACACTTTTTGCACTTGTGATAGTGTTGAAAAACCACTTTTCGCACTTGTGTTAGTGTTGAAAAACCAATTTTCGCACTTGTGTTGGTGCAGGAAACCACTTGTGCACTTGTATTAGTGTGGAAAAACCACTTTTCGCACTTGTGTTAGTGTTGAAAAACCACTTTTCGCACTTGTGTTAGTGTTGAAAAACCACTTTGCGCACTTGTGTTAGTGTTGAAAAACCACATTGCGCACTTGTGTTAGTGTTGAAAAACCACTTTTTGCACTTGTGTTGGTGCAGGAAACCACTTTTGCACTTGTATTAGTGTGGAAAAACCACTTTTCGCACTTGTGTTAGTGTTGAAAAACCACTTTTCGCACTTGTGTTAGTGTTGAAAAACCACTTTTGCACTTGTATTAGTGTGGAAAAAACACTTTTCACACTTGTGTTAGTGTTGAAAACCACTTTTTGCACTTGTGTTAGTGTTGAAAAACCACTTTTCGCACTTGTGTTGGTGCAGGAAACCACTTTTGCACTTGTATTCGTGTGGAAAAAGCACTTTTCATACTTGTGTTAGTGTTGAAAAACCACTTTTCGCACTTGTGTTAGTGTTGAAAAACCACTTTTCGCACTTGTGTTGGTGCAGGCAACCACTTTTGCACTTGTATTAGTGTGGAAAACCACTTTTCACACTTGTGTTAGTGTTGAAAAACCACTTTTCGCACTTGTGTTGGTGCAGGAAACCACTTTTGCACTTGTATTAGTGTGGAAAAAACACTTTTCGCACTTTTGTTAGTGTTGAAAAACCACTTTTCGCACTTGTGTTAGTGTTGAAAAACCACTTTTCGCACTTGTGTTGGTGCAGCAAACCACTTTTGCACTTGTAATAGTGTGGAAAAACCACTTTTCGCACTTGTGTTAGTGTTGAAAAACCACTTTTCGCACTTGTGTTAGTGTTGAAAAACCACTTTTCGCACTTGTGTTAGTGTTGAAAAACCACTTTTCGCACTTGTGGTGGTGCAGGAAACCACTTTTGCACTTGTATTAGTGTGAAAAAACCACTTTTCGCACTTGTGTTAGTGTTGAAAAACCACTTTTCGCACTTGTGTTAGTGTTGAAAAACCACTTTTCGCACTTGTGTTAGTGTTGAAAAACCACTTTTCGCACTTGGGTTGGTGCAGGAAACCACTTTTGCACTTGTATTAGTGTTGAAAAAACACTTTTCGCACTTGTGTAAGTGTTGAAAAACCACTTTTCGCACTTGTGTTGGTGCAGGAAATCACTTTTGCACTTGTATTAGTGTTGAAAAAACACTTTTCGCACTTATGTTAGTGTTGAAAAACCACTTTTCGCACTTGTGTTAGTGTGGAAAAAACACTTTTCGCACTTGTGTTAGTGTTGAAAAACCACTTTTCGCACTTGTGTTAGTGTTGTAAAACCACTTTTCGCACTTGTGTTGGTGCAGGAAACCACTTTTGCACTTGTATTAGTGTGGAAAAAACACTTTTCGCACTTGTGTTAGTGTTGAAAAAACACTTTTCGCACTTGTGTTAGTGTTGAAAAACCACTTTTCGCACTTGTGTTGGTGCAGGAAACCACTTTTGCACTTGTATTAGTGTGGAAAAAACACTTTTCGCACTTGTGTTATTGTTGAAAAACCACTTTTCGCACTTGTGTTAGTGTTGAAAAACCACTTTTCGCATTTGTGTTAGTGTTGAAAAACCACTTTTCGCACTTGTGTTGGTGCAGGAAACCACTTTTGCACTTGTGTTAGTGTGGAAGAACCACTTTTCGCACTTGTGTTAGTGTTGAAAAACCACTTTTCGCACTTGTGTTAGTGTTGAAAAACCACTTTTCGCACTTGTGTTAGTGTTGAAAAACCACTTTTCGCACTTGTGTTGGTGCAGGAAACCACTTTTGCACTTGTATTAGTGTGAAAAAAACACTTTTCGCACTTGTGTTAGTGTTGAAAAACCACTTTTCGCACTTGTGTTAGTGTTGAAAAACCACTTTTCGCACTTGTGTTAGTGTTGAAAAACCACTTTTCGCACTTGTGTTAGTGTTGAAAAACCACTTTTCGCACTTGTGTTGGTGCAGGAAACCACTTTTGCACTTGTATTAGTGTGGAAAACCACTTTTTGCACTTGTGTTAGTGTTGAAAAACCACTTTTTGCACTTGTGTTAGTGTTGAAAACCCACTTTTCACACTTGTGTTAGTGTTGAAAAACCACTTTTCGCACTTGTGTTGGTGCAGGAAACCACTTTTGCACTTGTATTAGTGTGGAAAAAACACTTTTCACACTTTTGTTAGTGTTGAAAAACCACTCTTCGCACTTGGGTTAGTGTTGAAAAACCACTTTTCGCACTTGTGTTGGTGCAGGAAACCACTTTTGCACTTGTATTAGTGTGGAAAAAACACTTTTTGCACTTGTGATAGTGTTGAAAAACCACTTTTCGCACTTGTGTTAGTGTTGAAAAACCACATTTCGCACTTGTGTTGGTGCAGGAAACCACTTTTGCACTTGTATTAGTGTGGAAAAAACACTTTTTGCACTTGTGATAGTGTTGAAAAACCACTTTTCGCACTTGTGTTAGTCTTGAAAAAACACTTTTCGCACTTGTATTACTGTGGAAAAACCACTTTTCGCACTTGTGTTAGTGTTGAAAAACCACTTTTCGCACTTGTGTTAGTGTTGAAAAACCACTTTTTGCACTTGTGTTGGTCCAGGAAACCACTTTTGCACTTGTATTAGTGTGGAAAAAACACTTTTTGCACTTGTGATAGTGTTGAAAAACCACTTTTCGCACTTGTGTTAGTGTTGAAAAACCACTTTTCGCACTTGTGTTGGTGCAGGAAACCACTTGTGCACTTGTATTAGTGTGGAAAAACCACTTTTCGCACTTGTGTTAGTGTTGAAAAACCACTTTTCGCACTTGTGTTAGTGTTGAAAAACCACTTTGCGCACTTGTGTTAGTGTTGAAAAACCACATTGCGCACTTGTGTTAGTGTTGAAAAACCACTTTTTGCACTTGTGTTGGTGCAGGAAACCACTTTTGCACTTGTATTAGTGTGGAAAAACCACTTTTCGCACTTGTGTTAGTGTTGAAAAACCACTTTTCGCACTTGTGTTGGTGCAGGCAACCACTTTTGCATTTGTATTAGTGTGGAAAAACCACTTTTCGCACTTGTATTAGTGTTGAAAAACCACTTTTCGCACTTGTGTTAGTGTTGAAAAACCACTTTTGCACTTGTATTAGTGTGGAAAAAACACTTTTCACACTTGTGTTAGTGTTGAAAACCACTTTTCGCACTTGTGTTAGTGTTGAAAAACCACTTTTCGCACTTGTGTTGGTGCAGGAAACCACTTTTGCACTTGTATTCGTGTGGAAAAAGCACTTTTCATACTTGTGTTAGTGTTGAAAAACCACTTTTCGCACTTGTGTTAGTGTTGAAAAACCACTTCTCGCACTTGTGTTGGTGCAGGCAACCACTTTTGCACTTGTATTAGTGTGGAAAACCACTTTTCACACTTGTGTTAGTGTTGAAAAATCACTTTTCGCACTTGTGTTGGTGCAGGAAACCACTTTTGCACTTGTATTAGTGTGGAAAAAACACTTTTCGCACTTTTGTTAGTGTTGAAAAACCACTTTTCGCACTTGTGTTAGTGTTGAAAAACCACTTTTCGCACTTGTGTTAGTGTTGAAAAACCACTTTTCGCACTTGTGTTGGTGCAGGAAACCACTTTTGCACTTGTATTCGTGTGGAAAAGGCACTTTTCACACTTGTGTTAGTGTTGAAAAACCACTTTTCGCACTTGTGTTAGTGTTGAAAAACCACTTTTCGCACTTGTGTTGGTGCAGGAAACCACTTTTGCACTTGTATTAGTGTGGAAAACCACTTTTCGCACTTGTGTTAGTGTTGAAAAACCACTTTTCGCACTTGTGTTGGTGCAGGAAACCACTTTTGCACTTGTATTAGTGTGGAAAAAACACTTTTCGCACTTTTGTTAGTGTTGAAAAACCACTTTTCGCACTTGTGTTAGTGTTGAAAAACCACTTTTCGCACTTGTGTTCGTGTTGAAAAACCACTTTTCGCACTTGTGTTGGTGCAGGAAACCACTTTTGCACTTGTATTAGTGTGGAAAAAACACTTTTTGCACTTGTGATAGTGTTGAAAAACCACTTTTCGCACTTGTGTTAGTGTTGAAAAACCACTTTTCGCACTTGTGTTGGTGCAGGAAACCACTTGTGCACTTGTATTAGTGTGGAAAAACCACTTTTCGCACTTGTGTTAGTGTTGAAAAACCACTTTTCGCACTTGTGTTAGTGTTGAAAAACCACTTTTCGCACTTGTGTTAGTGTTAAAAAACCACTTTTCGCACTTGTGTTTGTGCAGGAAACCACTTTTGCACTTGTATTAGTGTGGAAAAACCACTTTTCGCAATTGTGTTAGTGTTGAAAACCACTTTTGGCACTTGTGTTGGCGCAGGAAACCACTTTTGCACTTGTATTAGTGTGGAAAAAACACTTTTCGCACTTTAGTTAGTGTTGAAAAACCACTTTTCGCACTTGTGTTGGTGCAGCAAACCACTTTTGCACTTGTAATAGTGTGGAAAAACCACTTTTCGCACTTGTGTTAGTGTTGAAAAACCACTTTTCGCACTTGTGTTAGTGTTGAAAAACCACTTTTCGCACTTGTGTTAGTGTTGAAAAACCACTTTTCGCACTTGTGGTGGTGCAGGAAACCACTTTTGCACTTGTATTAGTGTGAAAAAACCACTTTTCGCACTTGTGTTAGTGTTGAAAAACCACTTTTCGCACTTGTGTTAGTGTTGAAAAACCACTTTTCGCACTTGTGTTAGTGTTGAAAAACCACTTTTCGCACTTGGGTTGGTGCAGGAAACCACTTTTGCACTTGTATTAGTGTTGAAAAAACACTTTTCGCACTTGTGTAAGTGTTGAAAAACCACTTTTCGCACTTGTGTTGGTGCAGGAAATCACTTTTGCACTTGTATTAGTGTTGAAAAAACACTTTTCGCACTTATGTTAGTGTTGAAAAACCACTTTTCGCACTTGTGTTAGTGTGGAAAAAACACTTTTCGCACTTGTGTTAGTGTTGAAAAACCACTTTTCGCACTTGTGTTAGTGTTGTAAAACCACTTTTCGCACTTGTGTTGGTGCAGGAAACCACTTTTGCACTTGTATTAGTGTGGAAAAAACACTTTTCGCACTTGTGTTAGTGTTGAAAAAACACTTTTCGCACTTGTGTTAGTGTTGAAAAACCACTTTTCGCACTTGTGTTGGTGCAGGAAACCACTTTTGCACTTGTATTAGTGTGGAAAAAACACTTTTCGCACTTGTGTTATTGTTGAAAAACCACTTTTCGCACTTGTGTTAGTGTTGAAAAACCACTTTTCGCATTTGTGTTTGTGTTGAAAAACCACTTTTCGCACTTGTGTTGGTGCAGGAAACCACTTTTGCACTTGTGTTAGTGTGGAAGAACCACTTTTCGCACTTGTGTTAGTGTTGAAAAACCACTTTTCGCACTTGTGTTAGTGTTGAAAAACCACTTTTCGCACTTGTGTTAGTGTTGAAAAACCACTTTTCGCACTTGTGTTGGTGCAGGAAACCACTTTTGCACTTGTATTAGTGTGAAAAAAACACTTTTCGCACTTGTGTTAGTGTTGAAAAACCACTTTTCGCACTTGTGTTAGTGTTGAAAAACCACTTTTCGCACTTGTGTTAGTGTTGAAAAACCACTTTTCGCACTTGTGTTAGTGTTGAAAAACCACTTTTCGCACTTGTGTTGGTGCAGGAAACCACTTTTGCACTTGTATTAGTGTGGAAAACCACTTTTTGCACTTGTGTTAGTGTTGAAAAACCACTTTTTGCACTTGTGTTAGTGTTGAAAACCCACTTTTCACACTTGTGTTAGTGTTGAAAAACCACTTTTCGCACTTGTGTTGGTGCAGGAAACCACTTTTGCACTTGTATTAGTGTGGAAAAAACACTTTTCACACTTTTGTTAGTGTTGAAAAACCACTTTTCGCACTTGGGTTAGTGTTGAAAAACCACTTTTCGCACTTGTGTTGGTGCAGGAAACCACTTTTGCACTTGTATTAGTGTGGAAAAAACACTTTTTGCACTTGTGATAGTGTTGAAAAACCACTTTTCGCACTTGTGTTAGTGTTGAAAAACCACATTTCGCACTTGTGTTGGTGCAGGAAACCACTTTTGCACTTGTATTAGTGTGGAAAAAACACTTTTTGCACTTGTGATAGTGTTGAAAAACCACTTTTCGCACTTGTGTTAGTCTTGAAAAAACACTTTTCGCACTTGTATTACTGTGGAAAAACCACTTTTCGCACTTGTGTTAGTGTTGAAAAACCACTTTTCGCACTTGTGTTAGTGTTGAAAAACCACTTTTTGCACTTGTGTTGGTGCAGGAAACCACTTTTGCACTTGTATTAGTGTGGAAAAAACACTTTTTGCACTTGTGATAGTGTTGAAAAACCACTTTTCGCACTTGTGTTAGTGTTGAAAAACCACTTTTCGCACTTGTGTTGGTGCAGGAAACCACTTGTGCACTTGTATTAGTGTGGAAAAACCACTTTTCGCACTTGTGTTAGTGTTGAAAAACCACTTTTCGCACTTGTGTTAGTGTTGAAAAACCACTTTGCGCACTTGTGTTAGTGTTGAAAAACCACATTGCGCACTTGTGTTAGTGTTGAAAAACCACTTTTTGCACTTGTGTTGGTGCAGGAAACCACTTTTGCACTTGTATTAGTGTGGAAAACCACTTTTCGCACTTGTGTTAGTGTTGAAAAACCACTTTTCGCACTTGTGTTGGTGCAGGCAACCACTTTTGCATTTGTATTAGTGTGGAAAAACCACTTTTCGCACTTGTATTAGTGTTGAAAAACCACTTTTCGCACTTGTGTTAGTGTTGAAAAACCACTTTTGCACTTGTATTAGTGTGGAAAAAACACTTTTCACACTTGTGTTAGTGTTGAAAACCACTTTTCGCACTTGTGTTAGTGTTGAAAAACCACTTTTCGCACTTGTGTTGGTGCAGGAAACCACTTTTGCACTTGTATTCGTGTGGAAAAAGCACTTTTCATACTTGTGTTAGTGTTGAAAAACCACTTTTCGCACTTGTGTTAGTGTTGAAAAACCACTTCTCGCACTTGTGTTGGTGCAGGCAACCACTTTTGCACTTGTATTAGTGTGGAAAACCACTTTTCACACTTGTGTTAGTGTTGAAAAATCACTTTTCGCACTTGTGTTGGTGCAGGAAACCACTTTTGCACTTGTATTAGTGTGGAAAAAACACTTTTCGCACTTTTGTTAGTGTTGAAAAACCACTTTTCGCACTTGTGTTAGTGTTGAAAAACCACTTTTCGCACTTGTGTTAGTGTTGAAAAACCACTTTTCGCACTTGTGTTGGTGCAGGAAACCACTTTTGCACTTGTATTCGTGTGGAAAAGGCACTTTTCACACTTGTGTTAGTGTTGAAAAACCACTTTTCGCACTTGTGTTAGTGTTGAAAAACCACTTTTCGCACTTGTGTTGGTGCAGGAAACCACTTTTGCACTTGTATTAGTGTGGAAAACCACTTTTCGCACTTGTGTTAGTGTTGAAAAACCACTTTTCGCACTTGTGTTGGTGCAGGAAACCACTTTTGCACTTGTATTAGTGTGGAAAAAACACTTTTCGCACTTTTGTTAGTGTTGAAAAACCACTTTTCGCACTTGTGTTAGTGTTGAAAAACCACTTTTCGCACTTGTGTTCGTGTTGAAAAACCACTTTTCGCACTTGTGTTGGTGCAGGAAACCACTTTTGCACTTGTATTAGTGTGGAAAAAACACTTTTTGCACTTGTGATAGTGTTGAAAAACCACTTTTCGCACTTGTGTTAGTGTTGAAAAACCACTTTTCGCACTTGTGTTGGTGCAGGAAACCACTTGTGCACTTGTATTAGTGTGGAAAAACCACTTTTCGCACTTGTGTTAGTGTTGAAAAACCACTTTTCGCACTTGTGTTAGTGTTGAAAAACCACTTTTCGCACTTGTGTTAGTGTTAAAAAACCACTTTTCGCACTTGTGTTTGTGCAGGAAACCACTTTTGCACTTGTATTAGTGTGGAAAAACCACTTTTCGCAATTGTGTTAGTGTTGAAAACCACTTTTGGCACTTGTGTTGGCGCAGGAAACCACTTTTGCACTTGTATTAGTGTGGAAAAAACACTTTTCGCACTTTAGTTAGTGTTGAAAAACCACTTTTCGCACTTGTGTTAGTGTTGAAAAACCACTTTTCGCACTTGTGTTGGTGCAGGAAACCACTTGTGCACTTGTATTAGTGTGGAAAAACCACTTTTCGCACTTGTGTTAGTGTTGAAAAACCACTTTTCGCACTTGTGTTAGTGTTGAAAAACCACTTTGCGCACTTGTGTTAGTGTTGAAAAACCACATTGCGCACTTGTGTTAGTGTTTAAAAACCACTTTTTGCACTTGTGTTGGTGCAGGAAACCACTTTTGCACTTGTATTAGTGTGGAAAACCACTTTTCGCACTTGTGTTAGTGTTGAAAAACCACTTTTCGCACTTGTGTTGGTGCAGGCAACCACTTTTGCATTTGTATTAGTGTGGAAAAACCACTTTTCGCACTTGTATTAGTGTTGAAAAACCACTTTTCGCACTTGTGTTAGTGTTGAAAAACCACTTTTGCACTTGTATTAGTGTGGAAAAAACACTTTTCACACTTGTGTTAGTGTTGAAAACCACTTTTCGCACTTGTGTTAGTGTTGAAAAACCACTTTTCGCACTTGTGTTGGTGCAGGAAACCACTTTTGCACTTGTATTCGTGTGGAAAAAGCACTTTTCATACTTGTGTTAGTGTTGAAAAACCACTTTTCGCACTTGTGTTAGTGTTGAAAAACCACTTCTCGCACTTGTGTTGGTGCAGGCAACCACTTTTGCACTTGTATTAGTGTGGAAAACCACTTTTCACACTTGTGTTAGTGTTGAAAAATCACTTTTCGCACTTGTGTTGGTGCAGGAAACCACTTTTGCACTTGTATTAGTGTGGAAAAAACACTTTTCGCACTTTTGTTAGTGTTGAAAAACCACTTTTCGCACTTGTGTTAGTGTTGAAAAACCACTTTTCGCACTTGTGTTAGTGTTGAAAAACCACTTTTCGCACTTGTGTTGGTGCAGGAAACCACTTTTGCACTTGTATTCGTGTGGAAAAGGCACTTTTCACACTTGTGTTAGTGTTGAAAAACCACTTTTCGCACTTGTGTTAGTGTTGAAAAACCACTTTTCGCACTTGTGTTGGTGCAGGAAACCACTTTTGCACTTGTATTAGTGTGGAAAACCACTTTTCGCACTTGTGTTAGTGTTGAAAAACCACTTTTCGCACTTGTGTTGGTGCAGGAAACCACTTTTGCACTTGTATTAGTGTGGAAAAAACACTTTTCGCACTTTTGTTAGTGTTGAAAAACCACTTTTCGCACTTGTGTTAGTGTTGAAAAACCACTTTTCGCACTTGTGTTCGTGTTGAAAAACCACTTTTCGCACTTGTGTTGGTGCAGGAAACCACTTTTGCACTTGTATTAGTGTGGAAAAAACACTTTTTGCACTTGTGATAGTGTTGAAAAACCACTTTTCGCACTTGTGTTAGTGTTGAAAAACCACTTTTCGCACTTGTGTTGGTGCAGGAAACCACTTGTGCACTTGTATTAGTGTGGAAAAACCACTTTTCGCACTTGTGTTAGTGTTGAAAAACCACTTTTCGCACTTGTGTTAGTGTTGAAAAACCACTTTTCGCACTTGTGTTAGTGTTAAAAAACCACTTTTCGCACTTGTGTTTGTGCAGGAAACCACTTTTGCACTTGTATTAGTGTGGAAAAACCACTTTTCGCAATTGTGTTAGTGTTGAAAACCACTTTTGGCACTTGTGTTGGCGCAGGAAACCACTTTTGCACTTGTATTAGTGTGGAAAAAACACTTTTCGCACTTTAGTTAGTGTTGAAAAACCACTTTTCGCACTTGTGTTAGTGTTGAAAAACCACTTTTCGCACTTGTGTTGGTGCAGGAAACCACTTTTGCACTTGTATTAGTGTGGAAAAAACACTTTTTGCACTTGTGATAGTGTTGAAAAACCACTTTTCGCACTTGTGTTAGTGTTGAAAAACCACATTTCGCACTTGTGTTAGTGCAGGAAACCACTTTTGCACTTGTATTAGTGTGGAAAAAACACTTTTTGCACTTGTGATAGTGTTGAAAAACCACTTTTCGCACTTGTGTTAGCCTAGAAAAAAGCACTTTTCGCACTTGTATTAGTGTGGAAAACCACTTTTCGCACTTGTGTTAGTGTTGAAAAACCACTTTTCGCACTTGTGTTAGTGTTGAAAAACCACTTTTTGCACTTGTGTTGGTGCAGGAAACCACTTTTGCACTTGTATTAGTGTGGAAAAAACACTTTTTGCACTTGTGATAGTGTTGAAAAACCACTTTTCACACTTGTGTTAGTGTTGAAAAACCACTTTTCGCACTTGTGTTGGTGCAGCAAACCACTTTTGCACTTGTATTAGTGTGGAAGAACCACTTTTCGCACTTGTGTCAGTGTTGAAAAACCACTTTTCGTACTTGTGTTGGTTCAGGAAACCACTTTTGCACTTGTATTAGTGTGGAAGAACCACTTTTCGCACTTGTGTTAGTGTTGAAAAACCACTTTTCGCACTTGTGTTAGTGTTGAAAAACCACTTTTCGCACTTGTGTTAGTGTTGAAAAACCACTTTTCGCACTTGTGTTGGTGGAGGAAACCACTTTTGCACTTGTATTAGTGTGGAAAAACCACTTTTCGCACTTGTGTTAGTGTTGAAAAACCACTTTTCGCACTTGTGTTAGTGTTGAAAAACCACTTTTCGAACTTGTGTTAGTGTTGAAAAACCACTTTTCGCACTTGTGTTGGTGCAGGAAACCACTTTTGGACTTGTATTAGTGTGGAAAAAACACTTTTTGCACTTTTGTTAGTGTTGAAAAACCACTTTTCGCACTTGTGTTAGTGTTGAAAAACCACTTTTCGCACTTGTGTGGGTGCAGGAAACCACTTTTGCACTTGTATTAGTGTGGAAAAAACACTTTTTGCACTTGTGATAGTGTTGAAAAACTACTTTTCGCACTTGTGTTGGTGCAGGAAACCACTTTTGCACTTGTATTAGTGTGGAAAAACACTTTTTGCACTTGTGATATTGTTGAAAAACCACTTTTTGCACTTGTGTTAGTCTTGAAAAACCACTTTTCGCACTTGTATTAGTGTGGAAAACCACTTTTCGCACTTGTGTTAGTGTTGAAAAACCACTTTTCGCACTTGTGTTAGTGTTGAAAAACCACTTTTTGCACTTGTGTTGGTGCAGGAAACCACTTTTGCACTTGTATTACTGTGGAAAAAACACTTTTTGCACTTGTGATAGTGTTGAAAAACCACTTTTCACACTTGTGTTAGTGTTGAAAAACCACTTTTCGCACTTGTGTTAGTGTTGAAAAACCACTTTTCGCACTTGTGTTGGTGCAGCAAACCACTTTTGCACTTGTATTAGTGTGGAAAAAACACTTTTTGCACTTGTGATAGTGTTGAAAAACCACTTTTCGCACTTGTGTTAGTGTACAAAACCCACTTTTCGCACTTGTGTTGGTGCAGGAAACCACTTGTGCACTTGTATTAGTGTGGAAAAACCACTTTTCGCACTTGTGTTAGTGTTGAAAAACCACTTTTCGCACTTGTGTTGGTGCAGGAAACCACTTTTGCACTTGTATTAGTGTGGAAGAACCACTTTTCGCACTTGTGTTAGTGTTGAAAAACCACTTTTCGCACTTGTGTTAGTGTTGAAAAACCACTTTTCGCATTTGTTGGTGCAGCAAACCACTTTTGCACTTGTATTAGTGTGGAAAAAACACTTTTTGCACTTGTGATAGTGTTGAAAAACCACTTTTCGCACTTGTGTTAGTGTTGAAAAACCACTTTTCGCACTTGTGTTAGTGTTGAAAAACCACTTTTCGCACTTGTGTTAGTGTTGAAAAACCACTTTTCGTACTTGTGTTAGTGTTGACAAACCACTTTTCGCACTTGTGTTGGTGCAGGAAACCACTTTTGCACTTGTATTAGTGTTGGAAAAACCACTTTTCGCACTTGTGTTAGTGTTGAAAAACCACTTTTCGCACTTGTGTTAGTGTTGAAAAACCACTTTTCGCACTTGTGTTGGTGCAGCAAACCACTTTTCGCACTTGTGTTAGTGTTGAAAAACCACTTTTCGCACTTGGGTTAGTGTGGAAGAACCACTTTTCGCACTTGTGTTAGTGTTGAAAAGCCACTTTTCGCACTTGTGTTAGTGTTGAAAAACCACTTTTCGCACTTGTGTTAGTGTTGAAAAACCACTTTTCGCACTTGTGTTGGTGGAGGAAACCACTTTTGCACTTGTATTAGTGTGGAAAAAACACTTTTCGCACTTGTGTTAGTGTTGAAAAACCACTTTTCGCACTTGTGTTAGTGTTGAAAAACCACTTTTCGCACTTGTGTTAGTGTTGAAAAACCACTTTTCGCACTTGTGTTAGTGTTGAAAAACCACTTTTCGCACTTGTGTTGGTGCAGGAAACCACTTTTGCACTTGTATTAGTGTGGAAAACCACTTTTCGTACTTGTGTTAGTGTTGAAAAACCACTTTTTGCACTTGTGTTAGTGTTGAAAAACCACTTTTCGCACTTGTGTTAGTGTTGAAAAACCACTTTTCGCACTTGTGTTGGTGCAGGAAACCACTTTTGCACTTGTATTAGTGTGGAAAAAACACTTTTCGCACTTTTGTTAGTGTTGAAAAACCACTTTTCGCACTTGTGTTAGTGTTGAAAAACCACTTTTCGCACTTGTGTTGGTGCAGGAAACCACTTTTGCACTTGTATTAGTGTGGAAAAAACACTTTTTGCACTTGTGATAGTGTTGAAAAACCACTTTTCGCACTTGTGTTAGTGTTGAAAAACCACATTTCGCACTTGTGTTGGTGCAGGAAACCACTTTTGCACTTGTATTAGTGTGGAAACAACACTTTTTGCACTTGTGATAGTGTTGAAAAACCACTTTTCGCACTTGTGTTAGTCTTGAAAAACCACTTTTCGCACTTGTATTAGTGTGGAAAACCACTTTTCGCACTTGTGTTAGTGTTGAAAAACCACTTTTCGCACTTGTGTTAGTGTTGAAAAACCACTTTTTGCACTTGTGTTGGTGCAGGAAACCACTTTTGCACTTGTATTAGTGTGGAAAAAACACTTTTTGCACTTGTGATAGTGTTGAAAAACCACTTTTCACACTTGTGTTAGTGTTGAAAAAACACTTTTCGCACTTGTGTTGGTGCAGCAAACCACTTTTGCACTTGTATTAGTGTGGAAGAACCACTTTTCGCACTTGTGTTAGTGTTGAAAAACCACTTTTCGCACTTGTGTTGGTGCAGGAAACCACTTTTGCACTTGTATTAGTGTGGAAGAACCACTTTTCGCACTTGTGTTAGTGTTGAAAAACCACTTTTCGCACTTGTGTTAGTGTTGAAAAACCACTTTTCGCACTTGTGTTAGTGTTGAAAAACCACTTTTCGCACTTGTGTTGGTGGAGGAAACCACTTTTGCACTTGTATTAGTGTGGAAAAACCACTTTTCGCACATGTGTTAGTGTTGAAAAACCACTTTTCGCACTTGTGTTAGTGTTGAAAAACCATTTTTTGCACTTGTGTTAGTGTTGAAAAACCACTTTTCGCACTTGTGTTGGTGCAGGAAACCACTTTTGGACTTGTATTAGTGTGGCAAAAACACTTTTCGCACTTTTGTTAGTGTTGAAAAACCACTTTTCGCACTTGTGTTAGTGTTGAAAAACCACTTTTCGCACTTGTGTTGGTGCAGGAAACCACTTTTGCACTTGTATTAGTGTGGAAAAAACACTTTTTGCACTTGTGATAGTGTTGAAAAACCACTTTTCGCACTTGTGTTAGTGTTGAAAAACCACATTTCGCACTTGTGTTGGTGCAGCAAACCACTTTTGCACTTGTATTAGTGTGGAAAAAACACTTTTTGCACTTGTGATAGTGTTGAAAAACCACTTTTCGCACTTGTGTTAGTCTTGAAAAACCACTTTTCGCACTTGTATTAGTGTGGAAAACCACTTTTCGCACTTGTGTTAGTGTTGAAAAACCACTTTTCGCACTTGTGTTAGTGTTGAAAAACCACTTTTTGCACTTGTGTTGGTGCAGGAAACCACTTTTGCACTTGTATTAGTGTGGAAAAACCACTTTTCGCACTTGTGTTAGTGTTGAAAAACCACTTTTCGCACTTGTGTTGGTGCAGGCAACCACTTTTGCATTTGTATTAGTGTGGAAAAACCACTTTTCGCACTTGTGTTAGTGTTGAAAAACCACTTTTCGCACTTGTGTTAGTGTTGAAAAACCACTTTTGCACTTGTATTAGTGTGGAAAAAACACTTTTAACACTTGTGTTAGTGTTGAAAACCACTTTTCGCACTTGTGTTAGTGTTGAAAAACCACTTTTCGCACTTGTGTTGGTGCAGGAAACCACTTTTGCACTTGTATTCGTGTGGAAAAAGCACTTTTCATACTTGTGTTAGTGTTGAAAAACCACTTTTCGCACTTGTGTTAGTGTTGAAAAACCACATCTCGCACTTGTGTTGGTGCAGGCAACCACTTTTGCACTTGTATTAGTGTGGAAAACCACTTTTCACACTTGTGTTAGTGTTGAAAAATCACTTTTCGCACTTGTGTTGGTGCAGGAAACCACTTTTGCACTTGTATTAGTGTGGAAAAAACACTTTTCGCACTTTTGTTAGTGTTGAAAAACCACTTTTCGCACTTGTGTTAGTGTTGAAAAACCACTTTTCGCACTTGTGTTAGTGTTGAAAAACCACTTTTCGCACTTGTGTTGGTGCAGGAAACCACTTTTGCACTTGTATTCGTGTGGAAAAGGCACTTTTCACACTTGTGTTAGTGTTGAAAAACCACTTTTCGCACTTGTGTTAGTGTTGAAAAACCACTTTTCGCACTTGTGTTGGTGCAGGAAACCACTTTTGCACTTGTATTAGTGTGGAAAACCACTTTTCGCACTTGTGTTAGTGTTGAAAAACCACTTTTCGCACTTGTGTTGGTGCAGGAAACCACTTTTGCACTTGTATTAGTGTGGAAAAAACACTTTTCGCACTTTTGTTAGTGTTGAAAAACCACTTTTCGCACTTGTGTTAGTGTTGAAAAACCACTTTTCGCACTTGTGTTAGTGTTGAAAAACCACTTTTCGCACTTGTGTTGGTGCAGGAAACCACTTTTGCACTTGTATTAGTGTGGAAAAAACACTTTTTGCACTTGTGATAGTGTTGAAAAACCACTTTTTGCACTTGTGTTAGTGTTGAAAAACCACTTTTCGCACTTGTGTTAGTGTTGAAAAACCACTTTTCGCACTTGTGTTGGTGCAGCAAACCACTTTTGCACTTGTATTAGTGTGGAAAAAACACTTTTTGCACTTGTGATCGTGTTGAAAAACCACTTTTCGCACTTGTGTTAGTGTTGAAAAACCACTTTTCGCACTTGTGTTGGTGCAGGAAACCACTTGTGCACTTGTATTAGTGTGGAAAAACCACTTTTCGCACTTGTGTTAGTGTTGAAAAACCACTTTTCGCACTTGTGTTAGTGTTGAAAAACCACTTTTCGCACTTGTGTTAGTGTTAAAAAACCACTTTTCGCACTTGTGTTTGTGCAGGAAACCACTTTTGCACTTGTATTAGTGTGGAAAAACCACTTTTCGCACTTGTGTTAGTGTTGAAAACCACTTTTGGCACTTGTGTTGGTGCAGGAAACCACTTTTGCACTTGTATTAGTGTGGAAAAAACACTTTTCGCACTTTAGTTAGTGTTGAAAAACCACTTTTCGCACTTGTGTTAGTGTTGAAAAACCACTTTTCGCACTTGTGTTGGTGCAGGAAACCACTTTTGCACTTGTATTAGTGTGGAAAAAACACTTTTTGCACTTGTGATAGTGTTGAAAAACCACTTTTCGCACTTGTGTTAGTGTTGAAAAACCACATTTCGCACTTGTGTTAGTGCAGGAAACCACTTTTGCACTTGTATTAGTGTGGAAAAAACACTTTTTGCACTTGTGATAGTGTTGAAAAACCACTTTTCGCACTTGTGTTAGCCTTGAAAAACCACTTTTCGCACTTGTATTAGTGTGGAAAACCACTTTTCGCACTTGTGTTAGTGTTGAAACACCACTTTTCGCACTTGTGTTAGTGTTGAAAAATCACTTTTTGCACTTGTGTTGGTGCAGGAAACCACTTTTGCAATTGTATTAGTGTGGAAAAAACACTTTTTGCACTTGTGATAGTGTTGAAAAACCACTTTTCACACTTGTGTTAGTGTTGAAAAACCACTTTTTGCACTTGTGTTGGTGCAGCAAACCACTTTTGCACTTGTATTAGTGTGGAAGAACCACTTTTCGCACTTGTGTCAGTGTTGAAAAACCACTTTTCGTACTTGTGTTGGTGCAGGAAACCACTTTTGCACTTGTATTAGTGTGGAAGAACCACTTT
Organism: Myxine glutinosa; assembly: GCF_964187855.1. Classification (NCBI taxonomy): domain Eukaryota; kingdom Metazoa; phylum Chordata; class Myxini; order Myxiniformes; family Myxinidae; genus Myxine; species Myxine glutinosa. The sequence goes on from NW_027617161.1 coordinate 77,663, forward strand.
TCGCACTTGTGTTAGTGTTGAAAAACCACTTTTCGCACTTGTGTTAGTGTTGAAAAACCACTTTTCGCACTTGTGTTAGTGTTGAAAAACCACTTTTCGCACTTGTGTTAGTGTTGAAAAACCACTTTTCGAACTTGTGTTAGTGTTGAAAAACCACTTTTCGCACTTGTGTTGGTGCAGGAAACCACTTTTGGACTTGTATTAGTGTGGAAAAAACACTTTTCGCACTTTTGTTAGTGTTGAAAAACCACTTTTCGCACTTGTGTTAGTGTTGAAAAACCACTTTTCGCACTTGTGTGGGTGCAGGAAACCACTTTTGCACTTGTATTAGTGTGGAAAAAACACTTTTTGCACTTGTGATAGTGTTGAAAAACCACTTTTCGCACTTGTGTTGGTGCAGCAAACCACTTTTGCACTTGTATTAGTGTGGAAGAACCACTTTTCGCACTTGTGTCAGTGTTGAAAAACCACTTTTCGTACTTGTGTTGGTGCAGGAAACCACTTTTGCACTTGTATTAGTGTGGAAGAACCACTTTTCGCACTTGTGTTAGTGTTGAAAAACCACTTTTCGCACTTGTGTTAGTGTTGAAAAACCACTTTTCGCACTTGTGTTAGTGTTGAAAAACCACTTTTCGCACTTGTGTTAGTGTTGAAAAACCACTTTTCGAACTTGTGTTAGTGTTGAAAAACCACTTTTCGCACTTGTGTTGGTGCAGGAAACCACTTTTGGACTTGTATTAGTGTGGAAAAAACACTTTTCGCACTTTTGTTAGTGTTGAAAAACCACTTTTCGCACTTGTGTTAGTGTTGAAAAACCACTTTTCGCACTTGTGTGGGTGCAGGAAACCACTTTTGCACTTGTATTAGTGTGGAAAAAACACTTTTTGCACTTGTGATAGTGTTGAAAAACCACTTTTCGCACTTGTGTTGGTGCAGGAAACCACTTTTGCACTTGTATTAGTGTGGAAAAACACTTTTTGCACTTGTGATATTGTTGAAAAACCACTTTTTGCACTTGTGTTAGTCTTGAAAAACCACTTTTCGCACTTGTATTAGTGTGGAAAACCACTTTTCGCACTTGTGTTAGTGTTGAAAAACCACTTTTCGCACTTGTGTTAGTGTTGAAAAACCACTTTTTGCACTTGTGTTGGTGCAGGAAACCACTTTTGCACTTGTATTACTGTGGAAAAAACACTTTTTGCACTTGTGATAGTGTTGAAAAACCACTTTTCACACTTGTGTTAGTGTTGAAAAACCACTTTTCGCACTTGTGTTAGTGTTGAAAAACCACTTTTCGCACTTGTGTTGGTGCAGCAAACCACTTTTGCACTTGTATTAGTGTGGAAAAAACACTTTTTGCACTTGTGATAGTGTTGAAAAACCACTTTTCGCACTTGTGTTAGTGTACAAAACCCACTTTTCGCACTTGTGTTGGTGCAGGAAACCACTTGTGCACTTGTATTAGTGTGGAAAAACCACTTTTCGCACTTGTGTTAGTGTTGAAAAACCACTTTTCGCACTTGTGTTGGTGCAGGAAACCACTTTTGCACTTGTATTAGTGTGGAAGAATCACTTTTCGCACTTGTGTTAGTGTTGAAAAACCACTTTTCGCACTTGTGTTAGTGTTGAAAAACCACTTTTCGCACTTGTTGGTGCAGCAAACCACTTTTGCACTTGCATTAGTGTGGAAAAAACACTTTTTGCACTTGTGATAGTGTTGAAAAACCACTTTTCGCACTTGTGTTAGTGTTGAAAAACCACTTTTCGCACTTGTGTTAGTGTTGAAAAACCACTTTTCGCACTTGTGTTAGTGTTGAAAAACCACTTTTCGTACTTGTGTTAGTGTTGACAAACCACTTTTCGCACTTGTGTTGGTGCAGGAAACCACTTTTGCACTTGTATTAGTGTTGGAAAAACCACTTTTCGCACTTGTGTTAGTGTTTAAAAACCACTTTTCGCACTTGTGTTAGTGTTGAAAAACCACTTTTCGCACTTGTGTTGGTGCAGCAAACCACTTTTCGCACTTGTGTTAGTGTTGAAAAACCACTTTTTGCACTTGGGTTAGTGTGGAAGAACCACTTTTCGCACTTGTGTTAGTGTTGAAAAGCCACTTTTCGCACTTGTGTTAGTGTTGAAAAACCACTTTTCGCACTTGTGTTAGTGTTGAAAAACCACTTTTCGCACTTGTGTTGGTGGAGGAAACCACTTTTGCACTTGTATTAGTGTGGAAAAAACACTTTTCGCACTTGTGTTAGTGTTGAAAAACCACTTTTCGCACTTGTGTTAGTGTTGAAAAACCACTTTTCGCACTTGTGTTAGTGTTGAAAAACCACTTTTCGCACTTGTGTTAGTGTTGAAAAACCACTTTTCGCACTTGTGTTGGTGCAGGAAACCACTTTTGCACTTGTATTAGTGTGGAAAACCACTTTTCGTACTTGTGTTAGTGTTGAAAAACCACTTTTTGCACTTGTGTTAGTGTTGAAAAACCACTTTTCGCACTTGTGTTAGTGTTGAAAAACCACTTTTCGCACTTGTGTTGGTGCAGGAAACCACTTTTGCACTTGTATTAGTGTGGAAAAAACACTTTTCGCACTTTTGTTAGTGTTGAAAAACCACTTTTCGCACTTGTGTTAGTGTTGAAAAACCACTTTTCGCACTTGTGTTGGTGCAGGAAACCACTTTTGCACTTGTATTAGTGTGGAAAAAACACTTTTTGCACTTGTGATAGTGTTGAAAAACCACTTTTCGCACTTGTGTTAGTGTTGAAAAACCACATTTCGCACTTGTGTTGGTGCAGGAAACCACTTTTGCACTTGTATTAGTGTGGAAACAACACTTTTTGCACTTGTGATAGTGTTGAAAAACCACTTTTCGCACTTGTGTTAGTCTTGAAAAACCACTTTTCGCACTTGTATTAGTGTGGAAAACCACTTTTCGCACTTGTGTTAGTGTTGAAAAACCACTTTTCGCACTTGTGTTAGTGTTGAAAAACCACTTTTTGCACTTGTGTTGGTGCAGGAAACCACTTTTGCACTTGTATTAGTGTGGAAAAAACACTTTTTGCACTTGTGATAGTGTTGAAAAACCACTTTTCACACTTGTGTTAGTGTTGAAAAACCACTTTTCGCACTTGTGTTGGTGCAGCAAACCACTTTTGCACTTGTATTAGTGTGGAAGAACCACTTTTCGCACTTGTGTTAGTGTTGAAAAACCACTTTTCGCACTTGTGTTGGTGCAGGAAACCACTTTTGCACTTGTATTAGTGTGGAAGAACCACTTTTCGCACTTGTGTTAGTGTTGAAAAACCACTTTTCGCACTTGTGTTAGTGTTGAAAAACCACTTTTCGCACTTGTGTTAGTGTTGAAAAACCACTTTTCGCACTTGTGTTGGTGGAGGAAACCACTTTTGCACTTGTATTAGTGTGGAAAAACCACTTTTCGCACGTGTGTTAGTGTTGAAAAACCACTTTTCGCACTTGTGTTAGTGTTGAAAAACCATTTTTTGCACTTGTGTTAGTGTTGAAAAACCACTTTTCGCACTTGTGTTGGTGCAGGAAACCACTTTTGGACTTGTATTAGTGTGGCAAAAACACTTTTCGCACTTTTGTTAGTGTTGAAAAACCACTTTTCGCACTTGTGTTAGTGTTGAAAAACCACTTTTCGCACTTGTGTTGGTGCAGGAAACCACTTTTGCACTTGTATTAGTGTGGAAAAAACACTTTTTGCACTTGTGATAGTGTTGAAAAACCACTTTTCGCACTTGTGTTAGTGTTGAAAAACCACATTTCGCACTTGTGTTGGTGCAGCAAACCACTTTTGCACTTGTATTAGTGTGGAAAAAACACTTTTTGCACTTGTGATAGTGTTGAAAAACCACTTTTCGCACTTGTGTTAGTCTTGAAAAACCACTTTTCGCACTTGTATTAGTGTGGAAAACCACTTTTCGCACTTGTGTTAGTGTTGAAAAACCACTTTTCGCACTTGTGTTAGTGTTGAAAAACCACTTTTTGCACTTGTGTTGGTGCAGGAAACCACTTTTGCACTTGTATTAGCGTGGAAAAAACACTTTTTGCACTTGTGATAGTGTTGAAAAACCACTTTTCACACTTGTGTTAGTGTTGAAAAACCACTTTTCGCACTTGTGTTAGTGTTGAAAAACCACTTTTCGCACTTGTGTTGGTGCAGCAAACCACTTTTGCACTTGTATTAGTGTGGAAAAAACACTTTTTGCACTTGTGATAGTGTTGAAAAACCACTTTTCGCATTTGTGTTGGTGCAGGAAACCACTTGTGCACTTGTATTAGTGTGGAAAACCACTTTTCGCACTTGTGTTAGTGTTGAAAAACCACTTTTCGCACTTGTGTTAGTGTTGAAAAACCACTTTTCGCACTTGTGTTTGTGTTGAAAAACCACTTTGCACACTTGTGTTAGTGTTGAAAAACCACTTTTTGCACTTGTGTTGGTGCAGGAAACCACTTTTGCACTTGTATTAGTGTGGAAAAACCACTTTTCGCACTTGTGTTAGTGTTGAAAAACCACTTTTCGCACTTGTGTTAGTGTTGAAAAACCACTTTTAACACTTGTGTTAGTGTTGAAAAACCACTTTTCCCACATGTGTTGGTGCAGGAAACCACTTTTGCACTTGTATTAGTGTGGAAAAACGAAATTTCGCACTTGTGTTAGTGTTGAAAAACCACTTTTCGCACTTGTGTTAGTGTTGAAAAACCACTTTTCGCACTTGTGTTGGTGCAGGAAACCACTTTTGCACTTGTATTAGTGTGGAAAAAACACTTTTCGCACTTGTGTTAGTGTTGAAAAACCACTTTTCGCACTTGTGTTAGTGTTGAAAAACGACATTTCGCACTTGTGTTAGTGTTGAAAAACCACTTTTCGCACTTGTGTTAGTGTTGAAAAACCACTTTTCGCACTTGTGTTGGTGCAGGAAACCACTTTTGCACTTGTATTAGTGTGGAAGAACCACTTTTCGCACTTGTGTTAGTGTTGAAAAACCACTTTTCGCACTTGTGTTAGTGTTGAAAAACCACTTTTCGCACTTGTGTTAGTGTTGAAAAACCACTTTTCGCACTTGTGTTGGTGGAGGAAACCACTTTTGCACTTGTATTAGTGTGGAAAAAACACTTTTCGCACTTGTGTTAGTGTTGAAAAACCACTTTTCGCACTTGTGTTAGTGTTGAAAAACCACTTTTCGCACTTGTGTTAGTGTTGAAAAACCACTTTTCGCACTTGTGTTAGTGTTGAAAAACCACTTTTCGCACTTGTGTTGGTGCAGGAAACCACTTTTGCACTTGTATTAGTGTGGAAAACCACTTTTCGCACTTGTGTTAGTGTTGAAAAACCACTTTTTGCACTTGTGTTAGTGTTGAAAAACCACTTTTCGCACTTGTGTTAGTGTTGAAAAACCACTTTTCGCACTTGTGTTGGTGCAGGAAACCACTTTTGCACTTGTATTCGTGTGGAAAAAACACTTTTCGCACTTTTGTTAGTGTTGAAAAACCACTTTTCGCACTTGTGTTAGTGTTGAAAAACCACTTTTCGCACTTGTGTTGGTGCAGGAAACCACTTTTGCACTTGTATTAGTGTGGAAAAAACACTTTTTGCACTTGTGATAGTGTTGAAAAACCACTTTTCGCACTTGTGTTAGTGTTGAAAAACAACATTTCGCACTTGTGTTGGTGCAGGAAACCACTTTTGCACTTGTATTAGTGTGGAAAAAACACTTTTTGCACTTGTGATAGTGTTGAAAAACCACTTTTCGCACTTGTGTTAGTCTTGAAAAACCACTTTTCGCACTTGTATTAGTGTGGAAAACCACTTTTCGCACTTGTGTTGGTGCAGGAAACCACTTTTGCACCTGTATTAGTGTGGAAAAACCACTTTTCGCACTTGTGTTAGTGTTGAAAAACCACTTTTCGCACTTGTGTTGGTGCAGGCAACCACTTTTGCATTTGTATTAGTGTGGAAAAACCACTTTTCGCACTTGTGTTAGTGTTGAAAAACCACTTTTCGCACTTGTGTTAGTGTTGAAAAACCACTTTTGCACTTGTATTAGTGTGGAAAAAACACTTTTAACACTTGTGTTAGTGTTGAAAACCACTTTTCGCACTTGTGTTAGTGTTGAAAAACCACTTTTCGCACTTGTGTTGGTGCAGGAAACCACTTTTGCACTTGTATTCGTGTGGAAAAAGCACTTTTCATACTTGTGTTAGTGTTGAAAAACCACTTTTCGCACTTGTGTTAGTGTTGAAAAACCACTTCTCGCACTTGTGTTGGTGCAGGCAACCACTTTTGCACTTGTATTAGTGTGGAAAACCACTTTTCACACTTGTGTTAGTGTTGAAAAATCACTTTTCGCACTTGTGTTGGTGCAGGAAACCACTTTTGCACTTGTATTAGTGTGGAAAAAACACTTTTCGCACTTTTGTTAGTGTTGAAAAACCACTTTTCGCACTTGTGTTAGTGTTGAAAAACCACTTTTCGCACTTGTGTTAGTGTTGAAAAACCACTTTTCGCACTTGTGTTGGTGCAGGAAACCACTTTTGCACTTGTATTCGTGTGGAAAAGGCACTTTTCACACTTGTGTTAGTGTTGAAAAACCACTTTTCGCACTTGTGTTAGTGTTGAAAAACCACTTTTCGCACTTGTGTTGGTGCAGGAAACCACTTTTGCACTTGTATTAGTGTGGAAAACCACTTTTCGCACTTGTGTTAGTGTTGAAAAACCACTTTTCGCACTTGTGTTGGTGCAGGAAACCACTTGTGCACTTGTATTAGTGTGGAAAAACCACTTTTCGCACTTGTGTTAGTGTTGAAAAACCACTTTTCGCACTTGTGTTGGTGCAGGAAACCACTTTTGCACTTGTATTAGTGTGGAAGAATCACTTTTCGCACTTGTGTTAGTGTTGAAAAACCACTTTTCGCACTTGTGTTAGTGTTGAAAAACCACTTTTCGCACTTGTTGGTGCAGCAAACCACTTTTGCACTTGCATTAGTGTGGAAAAAACACTTTTTGCACTTGTGATAGTGTTGAAAAACCACTTTTCGCACTTGTGTTAGTGTTGAAAAACCACTTTTCGCACTTGTGTTAGTGTTGAAAAACCACTTTTCGCACTTGTGTTAGTGTTGAAAAACCACTTTTCGTACTTGTGTTAGTGTTGACAAACCACTTTTCGCACTTGTGTTGGTGCAGGAAACCACTTTTGCACTTGTATTAGTGTTGGAAAAACCACTTTTCGCACTTGTGTTAGTGTTGAAAAACCACTTTTCGCACTTGTGTTAGTGTTGAAAAACCACTTTTCGCACTTGTGTTGGTGCAGCAAACCACTTTTCGCACTTGTGTTAGTGTTGAAAAACCACTTTTTGCACTTGGGTTAGTGTGGAAGAACCACTTTTCGCACTTGTGTTAGTGTTGAAAAGCCACTTTTCGCACTTGTGTTAGTGTTGAAAAACCACTTTTCGCACTTGTGTTAGTGTTGAAAAACCACTTTTCGCACTTGTGTTGGTGGAGGAAACCACTTTTGCACTTGTATTAGTGTGGAAAAAACACTTTTCGCACTTGTGTTAGTGTTGAAAAACCACTTTTCGCACTTGTGTTAGTGTTGAAAAACCACTTTTCGCACTTGTGTTAGTGTTGAAAAACCACTTTTCGCACTTGTGTTAGTGTTGAAAAACCACTTTTCGCACTTGTGTTGGTGCAGGAAACCACTTTTGCACTTGTATTAGTGTGGAAAACCACTTTTCGTACTTGTGTTAGTGTTGAAAAACCACTTTTTGCACTTGTGTTAGTGTTGAAAAACCACTTTTCGCACTTGTGTTAGTGTTGAAAAACCACTTTTCGCACTTGTGTTGGTGCAGGAAACCACTTTTGCACTTGTATTAGTGTGGAAAAAACACTTTTCGCACTTTTGTTAGTGTTGAAAAACCACTTTTCGCACTTGTGTTAGTGTTGAAAAACCACTTTTCGCACTTGTGTTGGTGCAGGAAACCACTTTTGCACTTGTATTAGTGTGGAAAAAACACTTTTTGCACTTGTGATAGTGTTGAAAAACCACTTTTCGCACTTGTGTTAGTGTTGAAAAACCACATTTCGCACTTGTGTTGGTGCAGGAAACCACTTTTGCACTTGTATTAGTGTGGAAACAACACTTTTTGCACTTGTGATAGTGTTGAAAAACCACTTTTCGCACTTGTGTTAGTCTTGAAAAACCACTTTTCGCACTTGTATTAGTGTGGAAAACCACTTTTCGCACTTGTGTTAGTGTTGAAAAACCACTTTTCGCACTTGTGTTAGTGTTGAAAAACCACTTTTTGCACTTGTGTTGGTGCAGGAAACCACTTTTGCACTTGTATTAGTGTGGAAAAAACACTTTTTGCACTTGTGATAGTGTTGAAAAACCACTTTTCACACTTGTGTTAGTGTTGAAAAACCACTTTTCGCACTTGTGTTGGTGCAGCAAACCACTTTTGCACTTGTATTAGTGTGGAAGAACCACTTTTCGCACTTGTGTTAGTGTTGAAAAACCACTTTTCGCACTTGTGTTGGTGCAGGAAACCACTTTTGCACTTGTATTAGTGTGGAAGAACCACTTTTCGCACTTGTGTTAGTGTTGAAAAACCACTTTTCGCACTTGTGTTAGTGTTGAAAAACCACTTTTCGCACTTGTGTTAGTGTTGAAAAACCACTTTTCGCACTTGTGTTGGTGGAGGAAACCACTTTTGCACTTGTATTAGTGTGGAAAAACCACTTTTCGCACGTGTGTTAGTGTTGAAAAACCACTTTTCGCACTTGTGTTAGTGTTGAAAAACCATTTTTTGCACTTGTGTTAGTGTTGAAAAACCACTTTTCGCACTTGTGTTGGTGCAGGAAACCACTTTTGGACTTGTATTAGTGTGGCAAAAACACTTTTCGCACTTTTGTTAGTGTTGAAAAACCACTTTTCGCACTTGTGTTAGTGTTGAAAAACCACTTTTCGCACTTGTGTTGGTGCAGGAAACCACTTTTGCACTTGTATTAGTGTGGAAAAAACACTTTTTGCACTTGTGATAGTGTTGAAAAACCACTTTTCGCACTTGTGTTAGTGTTGAAAAACCACATTTCGCACTTGTGTTGGTGCAGCAAACCACTTTTGCACTTGTATTAGTGTGGAAAAAACACTTTTTGCACTTGTGATAGTGTTGAAAAACCACTTTTCGCACTTGTGTTAGTCTTGAAAAACCACTTTTCGCACTTGTATTAGTGTGGAAAACCACTTTTCGCACTTGTGTTAGTGTTGAAAAACCACTTTTCGCACTTGTGTTAGTGTTGAAAAACCACTTTTTGCACTTGTGTTGGTGCAGGAAACCACTTTTGCACTTGTATTAGCGTGGAAAAAACACTTTTTGCACTTGTGATAGTGTTGAAAAACCACTTTTCACACTTGTGTTAGTGTTGAAAAACCACTTTTCGCACTTGTGTTAGTGTTGAAAAACCACTTTTCGCACTTGTGTTGGTGCAGCAAACCACTTTTGCACTTGTATTAGTGTGGAAAAAACACTTTTTGCACTTGTGATAGTGTTGAAAAACCACTTTTCGCATTTGTGTTGGTGCAGGAAACCACTTGTGCACTTGTATTAGTGTGGAAAACCACTTTTCGCACTTGTGTTAGTGTTGAAAAACCACTTTTCGCACTTGTGTTAGTGTTGAAAAACCACTTTTCGCACTTGTGTTTGTGTTGAAAAACCACTTTGCACACTTGTGTTAGTGTTGAAAAACCACTTTTTGCACTTGTGTTGGTGCAGGAAACCACTTTTGCACTTGTATTAGTGTGGAAAAACCACTTTTCGCACTTGTGTTAGTGTTGAAAAACCACTTTTCGCACTTGTGTTAGTGTTGAAAAACCACTTTTAACACTTGTGTTAGTGTTGAAAAACCACTTTTCCCACATGTGTTGGTGCAGGAAACCACTTTTGCACTTGTATTAGTGTGGAAAAACGAAATTTCGCACTTGTGTTAGTGTTGAAAAACCACTTTTCGCACTTGTGTTAGTGTTGAAAAACCACTTTTCGCACTTGTGTTGGTGCAGGAAACCACTTTTGCACTTGTATTAGTGTGGAAAAAACACTTTTCGCACTTGTGTTAGTGTTGAAAAACCACTTTTCGCACTTGTGTTAGTGTTGAAAAACGACATTTCGCACTTGTGTTAGTGTTGAAAAACCACTTTTCGCACTTGTGTTAGTGTTGAAAAACCACTTTTCGCACTTGTGTTGGTGCAGGAAACCACTTTTGCACTTGTATTAGTGTGGAAAAACCACTTTTCGCACTTGTGTTAGTGTTGAAAAACCACTTTTCGCACTTGTGTTAGTGTTGAAAAACCACATTTCGCACTTGTGTTGGTGCAGGAAACCACTTTTGCACTTGTATTAGTGTGGAAAAAACACTTTTCGCACTTGTGTTAGTGTTGAAAAACCACTTTTCGCACTTGTGTTAGTGTTGAAAAACCACTTTTCGCACTTGTGTTAGTGTTGAAAAACCACTTTTCGCACTTGTGTTGGTGCAGGAAACCACTTTTGCACTTGTATTAGTGTGGAAGAACCACTTTTCGCACTTGTGTTAGTGTTGAAAAACCACTTTTCGCACTTGTGTTAGTGTTGAAAAACCACTTTTCGCACTTGTGTTAGTGTTGAAAAACCACTTTTCGCACTTGTGTTGGTGGAGGAAACCACTTTTGCACTTGTATTAGTGTGGAAAAAACACTTTTCGCACTTGTGTTAGTGTTGAAAAACCACTTTTCGCACTTGTGTTAGTGTTGAAAAACCACTTTTCGCACTTGTGTTAGTGTTGAAAAACCACTTTTCGCACTTGTGTTAGTGTTGAAAAACCACTTTTCGCACTTGTGTTGGTGCAGGAAACCACTTTTGCACTTGATTAGTGTGGAAAACCACTTTTCGCACTTGTGTTAGTGTTGAAAAACCACTTTTTGCACTTGTGTTAGTGTTGAAAAACCACTTTTCGCACTTGTGTTAGTGTTGAAAAACCACTTTTCGCACTTGTGTTGGTGCAGGAAACCACTTTTGCACTTGTATTCGTGTGGAAAAAACACTTTTCGCACTTTTGTTAGTGTTGAAAAACCACTTTTCGCACTTGTGTTAGTGTTGAAAAACCACTTTTCGCACTTGTGTTGGTGCAGGAAACCACTTTTGCACTTGTATTAGTGTGGAAAAAAACACTTTTTGCACTTGTGATAGTGTTGAAAAACCACTTTTCGCACTTGTGTTAGTGTTGAAAAACAACATTTCGCACTTGTGTTGGTGCAGGAAACCACTTTTGCACTTGTATTAGTGTGGAAAAAACACTTTTTGCACTTGTGATAGTGTTGAAAAACCACTTTTCGCACTTGTGTTAGTCTTGAAAAACCACTTTTCGCACTTGTATTAGTGTGGAAAACCACTTTTCGCACTTGTGTTGGTGCAGGAAACCACTTTTGCACCTGTATTAGTGTGGAAAAACCACTTTTCGCACTTGTGTTAGTGTTGAAAAACCACTTTTCGCACTTGTGTTGGTGCAGGCAACCACTTTTGCATTTGTATTAGTGTGGAAAAACCACTTTTCGCACTTGTGTTAGTGTTGAAAAACCACTTTTCGCACTTGTGTTAGTGTTGAAAAACCACTTTTGCACTTGTATTAGTGTGGAAAAAACACTTTTAACACTTGTGTTAGTGTTGAAAACCACTTTTCGCACTTGTGTTAGTGTTGAAAAACCACTTTTCGCACTTGTGTTGGTGCAGGAAACCACTTTTGCACTTGTATTCGTGTGGAAAAAGCACTTTTCATACTTGTGTTAGTGTTGAAAAACCACTTTTCGCACTTGTGTTAGTGTTGAAAAACCACTTCTCGCACTTGTGTTGGTGCAGGCAACCACTTTTGCACTTGTATTAGTGTGGAAAACCACTTTTCACACTTGTGTTAGTGTTGAAAAATCACTTTTCGCACTTGTGTTGGTGCAGGAAACCACTTTTGCACTTGTATTAGTGTGGAAAAAACACTTTTCGCACTTTTGTTAGTGTTGAAAAACCACTTTTCGCACTTGTGTTAGTGTTGAAAAACCACTTTTCGCACTTGTGTTAGTGTTGAAAAACCACTTTTCGCACTTGTGTTGGTGCAGGAAACCACTTTTGCACTTGTATTCGTGTGGAAAAGGCACTTTTCACACTTGTGTTAGTGTTGAAAAACCACTTTTCGCACTTGTGTTAGTGTTGAAAAACCACTTTTCGCACTTGTGTTGGTGCAGGAAACCACTTTTGCACTTGTATTAGTGTGGAAAACCACTTTTCGCACTTGTGTTAGTGTTGAAAAACCACTTTTCGCACTTGTGTTGGTGCAGGAAACCACTTTTGCACTTGTATTAGTGTGGAAAAAACACTTTTCGCACTTTTGTTAGTGTTGAAAAACCACTTTTCGCACTTGTGTTAGTGTTGAAAAACCACTTTTCGCACTTGTGTTAGTGTTGAAAAACCACTTTTCGCACTTGTGTTGGTGCAGGAAACCACTTTTGCACTTGTATTAGTGTGGAAAAAACACTTTTTGCACGTGTGATAGTGTTGAAAAACCACTTTTCGCACTTGTGTTAGTGTTGAAAAACCACTTTTCGCACTTGTGTTAGTGTTGAAAAACCACTTTTCGCACTTGTGTTGGTGCAGCAAACCACTTTTGCACTTGTATTAGTGTGGAAAAAACACTTTTTGCACTTGTGATAGTGTTGAAAAACCACTTTTCGCACTTGTGTTAGTGTTGAAAAACCACTTTTCGCACTTGTGTTGGTGCAGGAAACCACTTGTGCACTTGTATTAGTGTGGAAAAACCACTTTTCGCACTTGTGTTAGTGTTGAAAAACCACTTTTCGCACTTGTGTTAGTGTTGAAAAACCACTTTTCGCACTTGTGTTAGTGTTAAAAAACCACTTTTCGCACTTGTGTTTGTGCAGGAAACCACTTTTGCACTTGTATTAGTGTGGAAAAACCACTTTTCGCACTTGTGTTAGTGTTGAAAACCACTTTTGGCACTTGTGTTGGTGCAGGAAACCACTTTTGCACTTGTATTAGTGTGGAAAAAACACTTTTCGCACTTTAGTTAGTGTTGAAAAACCACTTTTCGCACTTGTGTTAGTGTTGAAAAACCACTTTTCGCACTTGTGTTGGTGCAGGAAACCACTTTTGCACTTGTATTAGTGTGGAAAAAACACTTTTTGCACTTGTGATAGTGTTGAAAAACCACTTTTCGCACTTGTGTTAGTGTTGAAAAACCACATTTCGCACTTGTGTTAGTGCAGGAAACCACTTTTGCACTTGTATTAGTGTGGAAAAAACACTTTTTGCACTTGTGATAGTGTTGAAAAACCACTTTTCGCACTTGTGTTAGCCTTGAAAAACCACTTTTCGCACTTGTATTAGTGTGGAAAACCACTTTTCGCACTTGTGTTAGTGTTGAAAAACCACTTTTCGCACTTGTGTTAGTGTTGAAAAATCACTTTTTGCACTTGTGTTGGTGCAGGAAACCACTTTTGCACTTGTATTAGTGTGGAAAAAACACTTTTTGCACTTGTGATAGTGTTGAAAAACCACTTTTCACACTTGTGTTAGTGTTGAAAAACCACTTTTCGCACTTGTGTTGGTGCAGCAAACCACTTTTGCACTTGTATTAGTGTGGAAGAACCACTTTTCGCACTTGTGTCAGTGTTGAAAAACCACTTTTCGTACTTGTGTTGGTGCAGGAAGCCACTTTTGCACTTGTATTAGTGTGGAAGAACCACTTTTCGCACTTGTGTTAGTGTTGAAAAACCACTTTTCGCACTTGTGTTAGTGTTGAAAAACCACTTTTCGCACTTGTGTTGGTGGAGGAAACCACTTTTGCACTTGTATTAGTGTGGAAAAACCACTTTTCGCACTTGTGTTAGTGTTGAAAAACCACTTTTCGCACTTGTGTTAGTGTTGAAAAACCACTTTTCGAACTTGTGTTAGTGTTGAAAAACCACTTTTCGCACTTGTGTTGGTGCAGGAAACCACTTTTGGACTTGTATTAGTGTGGAAAAAACACTTTTCGCACTTTTGTTAGTGTTGAAAAACCACTTTTCGCACTTGTGTTAGTGTTGAAAAACCACTTTTCGCACTTGTGTGGGTGCAGGAAACCACTTTTGCACTTGTATTAGTGTGGAAAAAACACTTTTTGCACTTGTGATAGTGTTGAAAAACCACTTTTCGCACTTGTGTTGGTGCAGGAAACCACTTTTGCACTTGTATTAGTGTGGAAAAACACTTTTTGCACTTGTGATATTGTTGAAAAACCACTTTTTGCACTTGTGTTAGTCTTGAAAAACCACTTTTCGCACTTGTATTAGTGTGGAAAACCACTTTTCGCACTTGTGTTAGTGTTGAAAAACCACTTTTCGCACTTGTGTTAGTGTTGAAAAACCACTTTTTGCACTTGTGTTGGTGCAGGAAACCACTTTTGCACTTGTATTACTGTGGAAAAAACACTTTTTGCACTTGTGATAGTGTTGAAAAACCACTTTTCACACTTGTGTTAGTGTTGAAAAACCACTTTTCGCACTTGTGTTAGTGTTGAAAAACCACTTTTCGCACTTGTGTTGGTGCAGCAAACCACTTTTGCACTTGTATTAGTGTGGAAAAAACACTTTTTGCACTTGTGATAGTGTTGAAAAACCACTTTTCACACTTGTGTTAGTGTTGAAAAACCACTTTTCGCACTTGTGTTGGTGCAGCAAACCACTTTTGCACTTGTATTAGTGTGGAAGAACCACTTTTCGCACTTGTGTCAGTGTTGAAAAACCACTTTTCGTACTTGTGTTGGTGCAGGAAGCCACTTTTGCACTTGTATTAGTGTGGAAGAACCACTTTTCGCACTTGTGTTAGTGTTGAAAAACCACTTTTCGCACTTGTGTTAGTGTTGAAAAACCACTTTTCGCACTTGTGTTGGTGGAGGAAACCACTTTTGCACTTGTATTAGTGTGGAAAAACCACTTTTCGCACTTGTGTTAGTGTTGAAAAACCACTTTTCGCACTTGTGTTAGTGTTGAAAAACCACTTTTCGAACTTGTGTTAGTGTTGAAAAACCACTTTTCGCACTTGTGTTGGTGCAGGAAACCACTTTTGGACTTGTATTAGTGTGGAAAAAACACTTTTCGCACTTTTGTTAGTGTTGAAAAACCACTTTTCGCACTTGTGTTAGTGTTGAAAAACCACTTTTCGCACTTGTGTGGGTGCAGGAAACCACTTTTGCACTTGTATTAGTGTGGAAAAAACACTTTTTGCACTTGTGATAGTGTTGAAAAACCACTTTTCGCACTTGTGTTGGTGCAGGAAACCACTTTTGCACTTGTATTAGTGTGGAAAAACACTTTTTGCACTTGTGATATTGTTGAAAAACCACTTTTTGCACTTGTGTTAGTCTTGAAAAACCACTTTTCGCACTTGTATTAGTGTGGAAAACCACTTTTCGCACTTGTGTTAGTGTTGAAAAACCACTTTTCGCACTTGTGTTAGTGTTGAAAAACCACTTTTTGCACTTGTGTTGGTGCAGGAAACCACTTTTGCACTTGTATTACTGTGGAAAAAACACTTTTTGCACTTGTGATAGTGTTGAAAAACCACTTTTCACACTTGTGTTAGTGTTGAAAAACCACTTTTCGCACTTGTGTTAGTGTTGAAAAACCACTTTTCGCACTTGTGTTGGTGCAGCAAACCACTTTTGCACTTGTATTAGTGTGGAAAAAACACTTTTTGCACTTGTGATAGTGTTGAAAAACCACTTTTCGCACTTGTGTTAGTGTACAAAACCCACTTTTCGCACTTGTGTTGGTGCAGGAAACCACTTGTGCACTTGTATTAGTGTGGAAAAACCACTTTTCGCACTTGTGTTAGTGTTGAAAAACCACTTTTCGCACTTGTGTTGGTGCAGGAAACCACTTTTGCACTTGTATTAGTGTGGAAGAATCACTTTTCGCACTTGTGTTAGTGTTGAAAAACCACTTTTCGCACTTGTGTTAGTGTTGAAAAACCACTTTTCGCACTTGTTGGTGCAGCAAACCACTTTTGCACTTGTATTAGTGTGGAAAAAACACTTTTTGCACTTGTGATAGTGTTGAAAAACCACTTTTCGCACTTGTGTTAGTGTTGAAAAACCACTTTTCGCACTTGTGTTAGTGTTGAAAAACCACTTTTCGCACTTGTGTTAGTGTTGAAAAACCACTTTTCGTACTTGTGTTAGTGTTGACAAACCACTTTTCGCACTTGTGTTGGTGCAGGAAACCACTTTTGCACTTGTATTAGTGTTGGAAAAACCACTTTTCGCACTTGTGTTAGTGTTGAAAAACCACTTTTCGCACTTGTGTTAGTGTTGAAAAACTACTTTTCGCACTTGTGTTGGTGCAGCAAACCACTTTTCGCACTTGTGTTAGTGTTGAAAAACCACTTTTTGCACTTGGGTTAGTGTGGAAGAACCACTTTTCGCACTTGTGTTAGTGTTGAAAAGCCACTTTTCGCACTTGTGTTAGTGTTGAAAAACCACTTTTCGCACTTGTGTTAGTGTTGAAAAACCACTTTTCGCACTTGTGTTGGTGGAGGAAACCACTTTTGCACTTGTATTAGTGTGGAAAAAACACTTTTCGCACTTGTGTTAGTGTTGAAAAACCACTTTTCGCACTTGTGTTAGTGTTGAAAAACCACTTTTCGCACTTGTGTTAGTGTTGAAAAACCACTTTTTGCACTTGTGTTCATGTTGAAAAACCACTTTTCGCACTTGTGTTGGTGCAGGAAACCACTTTTGCACTTGTATTAGTGTGGAAAACCACTTTTCGTACTTGTGTTAGTGTTGAAAAACCACTTTTTGCACTTGTGTTAGTGTTGAAAAACCACTTTTCGCACTTGTGTTAGTGTTGAAAAACCACTTTTCGCACTTGTGTTGGTGCAGGAAACCACTTTTGCACTTGTATTAGTGTGGAAAAAACACTTTTCGCACTTTTGTTAGTGTTGAAAACCCACTTTTCGCACTTGTGTTAGTGTTGAAAAACCACTTTTCGCACTTGTGTTGGTGCAGGAAACCACTTTTGCACTTGTATTAGTGTGGAAAAAACACTTTTTGCACTTGTGATAGTGTTGAAAAACCACTTTTCGCACTTGTGTTAGTGTTGAAAAACCACATTTCGCACTTGTGTTGGTGCAGGAAACCACTTTTGCACTTGTATTAGTGTGGAAGAACCACTTTTCGCACTTGTGTTAGTGTTGAAAAACCACTTTTCGCACTTGTGTTGGTGCAGGAAACCACTTTTGCACTTGTATTAGTGTGGAAGAACCACTTTTCGCACTTGTGTTAGTGTTGAAAAACCACTTTTCGCACTTGTGTTAGTGTTGAAAAACCACTTTTCGCACTTGTGTTAGTGTTGAAAAACCACTTTTCGCACTTGTGTTGGTGGAGGAAACCACTTTTGCACTTGTATTAGTGTGGAAAAACCACTTTTCGCACGTGTGTTAGTGTTGAAAAACCACTTTTCGCACTTGTGTTAGTGTTGAAAAACCATTTTTTGCACTTGTGTTAGTGTTGAAAAACCACTTTTCGCACTTGTGTTGGTGCAGGAAACCACTTTTGGACTTGTATTAGTGTGGCAAAAACACTTTTCGCACTTTTGTTAGTGTTGAAAAACCACTTTTCGCACTTGTGTTAGTGTTGAAAAACCACTTTTCGCACTTGTGTTGGTGCAGGAAACCACTTTTGCACTTGTATTAGTGTGGAAAAAACACTTTTTGCACTTGTGATAGTGTTGAAAAACCACTTTTCGCACTTGTGTTAGTGTTGAAAAACCACATTTCGCACTTGTGTTGGTGCAGCAAACCACTTTTGCACTTGTATTAGTGTGGAAAAAACACTTTTTGCACTTGTGATAGTGTTGAAAAACCACTTTTCGCACTTGTGTTAGTCTTGAAAAACCACTTTTCGCACTTGTATTAGTGTGGAAAACCACTTTTCGCACTTGTGTTAGTGTTGAAAAACCACTTTTCGCACTTGTGTTAGTGTTGAAAAACCACTTTTTGCACTTGTGTTGGTGCAGGAAACCACTTTTGCACTTGTATTAGCGTGGAAAAAACACTTTTTGCACTTGTGATAGTGTTGAAAAACCACTTTTCACACTTGTGTTAGTGTTGAAAAACCACTTTTCGCACTTGTGTTAGTGTTGAAAAACCACTTTTCGCACTTGTGTTGGTGCAGCAAACCACTTTTGCACTTGTATTAGTGTGGAAAAAACACTTTTTGCACTTGTGATAGTGTTGAAAAACCACTTTTCGCATTTGTGTTGGTGCAGGAAACCACTTGTGCACTTGTATTAGTGTGGAAAACCACTTTTCGCACTTGTGTTAGTGTTGAAAAACCACTTTTCGCACTTGTGTTAGTGTTGAAAAACCACTTTTCGCACTTGTGTTTGTGTTGAAAAACCACTTTGCACACTTGTGTTAGTGTTGAAAAACCACTTTTTGCACTTGTGTTGGTGCAGGAAACCACTTTTGCACTTGTATTAGTGTGGAAAAACCACTTTTCGCACTTGTGTTAGTGTTGAAAAACCACTTTTCGCACTTGTGTTAGTGTTGAAAAACCACTTTTAACACTTGTGTTAGTGTTGAAAAACCACTTTTCCCACATGTGTTGGTGCAGGAAACCACTTTTGCACTTGTATTAGTGTGGAAAAACGAAATTTCGCACTTGTGTTAGTGTTGAAAAACCACTTTTCGCACTTGTGTTAGTGTTGAAAAACCACTTTTCGCACTTGTGTTGGTGCAGGAAACCACTTTTGCACTTGTATTAGTGTGGAAAAAACACTTTTCGCACTTGTGTTAGTGTTGAAAAACCACTTTTCGCACTTGTGTTAGTGTTGAAAAACGACATTTCGCACTTGTGTTAGTGTTGAAAAACCACTTTTCGCACTTGTGTTAGTGTTGAAAAACCACTTTTCGCACTTGTGTTGGTGCAGGAAACCACTTTTGCACTTGTATTAGTGTGGAAAAACCACTTTTCGCACTTGTGTTAGTGTTGAAAAACCACTTTTCGCACTTGTGTTAGTGTTGAAAAACCACATTTCGCACTTGTGTTGGTGCAGGAAACCACTTTTGCACTTGTATTAGTGTGGAAAAAACACTTTTCGCACTTGTGTTAGTGTTGAAAAACCACTTTTCGCACTTGTGTTAGTGTTGAAAAACCACTTTTCGCACTTGTGTTAGTGTTGAAAAACCACTTTTCGCACTTGTGTTGGTGCAGGAAACCACTTTTGCACTTGTATTAGTGTGGAAGAACCACTTTTCGCACTTGTGTTAGTGTTGAAAAACCACTTTTCGCACTTGTGTTAGTGTTGAAAAACCACTTTTCGCACTTGTGTTAGTGTTGAAAAACCACTTTTCGCACTTGTGTTGGTGGAGGAAACCACTTTTGCACTTGTATTAGTGTGGAAAAAACACTTTTCGCACTTGTGTTAGTGTTGAAAAACCACTTTTCGCACTTGTGTTAGTGTTGAAAAACCACTTTTCGCACTTGTGTTAGTGTTGAAAAACCACTTTTCGCACTTGTGTTAGTGTTGAAAAACCACTTTTCGCACTTGTGTTGGTGCAGGAAACCACTTTTGCACTTGTATTAGTGTGGAAAACCACTTTTCGCACTTGTGTTAGTGTTGAAAAACCACTTTTTGCACTTGTGTTAGTGTTGAAAAACCACTTTTCGCACTTGTGTTAGTGTTGAAAAACCACTTTTCGCACTTGTGTTGGTGCAGGAAACCACTTTTGCACTTGTATTCGTGTGGAAAAAACACTTTTCGCACTTTTGTTAGTGTTGAAAAACCACTTTTCGCACTTGTGTTAGTGTTGAAAAACCACTTTTCGCACTTGTGTTGGTGCAGGAAACCACTTTTGCACTTGTATTAGTGTGGAAAAAACACTTTTTGCACTTGTGATAGTGTTGAAAAACCACTTTTCGCACTTGTGTTAGTGTTGAAAAACAACATTTCGCACTTGTGTTGGTGCAGGAAACCACTTTTGCACTTGTATTAGTGTGGAAAAAACACTTTTTGCACTTGTGATAGTGTTGAAAAACCACTTTTCGCACTTGTGTTAGTCTTGAAAAACCACTTTTCGCACTTGTATTAGTGTGGAAAACCACTTTTCGCACTTGTGTTGGTGCAGGAAACCACTTTTGCACCTGTATTAGTGTGGAAAAACCACTTTTCGCACTTGTGTTAGTGTTGAAAAACCACTTTTCGCACTTGTGTTGGTGCAGGCAACCACTTTTGCATTTGTATTAGTGTGGAAAAACCACTTTTCGCACTTGTGTTAGTGTTGAAAAACCACTTTTCGCACTTGTGTTAGTGTTGAAAAACCACTTTTGCACTTGTATTAGTGTGGAAAAAACACTTTTAACACTTGTGTTAGTGTTGAAAACCACTTTTCGCACTTGTGTTAGTGTTGAAAAACCACTTTTCGCACTTGTGTTGGTGCAGGAAACCACTTTTGCACTTGTATTCGTGTGGAAAAAGCACTTTTCATACTTGTGTTAGTGTTGAAAAACCACTTTTCGCACTTGTGTTAGTGTTGAAAAACCACTTCTCGCACTTGTGTTGGTGCAGGCAACCACTTTTGCACTTGTATTAGTGTGGAAAACCACTTTTCACACTTGTGTTAGTGTTGAAAAATCACTTTTCGCACTTGTGTTGGTGCAGGAAACCACTTTTGCACTTGTATTAGTGTGGAAAAAACACTTTTCGCACTTTTGTTAGTGTTGAAAAACCACTTTTCGCACTTGTGTTAGTGTTGAAAAACCACTTTTCGCACTTGTGTTAGTGTTGAAAAACCACTTTTCGCACTTGTGTTGGTGCAGGAAACCACTTTTGCACTTGTATTCGTGTGGAAAAGGCACTTTTCACACTTGTGTTAGTGTTGAAAAACCACTTTTCGCACTTGTGTTAGTGTTGAAAAACCACTTTTCGCACTTGTGTTGGTGCAGGAAACCACTTTTGCACTTGTATTAGTGTGGAAAACCACTTTTCGCACTTGTGTTAGTGTTGAAAAACCACTTTTCGCACTTGTGTTGGTGCAGGAAACCACTTTTGCACTTGTATTAGTGTGGAAAAAACACTTTTCGCACTTTTGTTAGTGTTGAAAAACCACTTTTCGCACTTGTGTTAGTGTTGAAAAACCACTTTTCGCACTTGTGTTAGTGTTGAAAAACCACTTTTCGCACTTGTGTTGGTGCAGGAAACCACTTTTGCACTTGTATTAGTGTGGAAAAAACACTTTTTGCACGTGTGATAGTGTTGAAAAACCACTTTTCGCACTTGTGTTAGTGTTGAAAAACCACTTTTCGCACTTGTGTTAGTGTTGAAAAACCACTTTTCGCACTTGTGTTGGTGCAGCAAACCACTTTTGCACTTGTATTAGTGTGGAAAAAACACTTTTTGCACTTGTGATAGTGTTGAAAAACCACTTTTCGCACTTGTGTTAGTGTTGAAAAACCACTTTTCGCACTTGTGTTGGTGCAGGAAACCACTTGTGCACTTGTATTAGTGTGGAAAAACCACTTTTCGCACTTGTGTTAGTGTTGAAAAACCACTTTTCGCACTTGTGTTAGTGTTGAAAAACCACTTTTCGCACTTGTGTTAGTGTTAAAAAACCACTTTTCGCACTTGTGTTTGTGCAGGAAACCACTTTTGCACTTGTATTAGTGTGGAAAAACCACTTTTCGCACTTGTGTTAGTGTTGAAAACCACTTTTGGCACTTGTGTTGGTGCAGGAAACCACTTTTGCACTTGTATTAGTGTGGAAAAAACACTTTTCGCACTTTAGTTAGTGTTGAAAAACCACTTTTCGCACTTGTGTTAGTGTTGAAAAACCACTTTTCGCACTTGTGTTGGTGCAGGAAACCACTTTTGCACTTGTATTAGTGTGGAAAAAACACTTTTTGCACTTGTGATAGTGTTGAAAAACCACTTTTCGCACTTGTGTTAGTGTTGAAAAACCACATTTCGCACTTGTGTTAGTGCAGGAAACCACTTTTGCACTTGTATTAGTGTGGAAAAAACACTTTTTGCACTTGTGATAGTGTTGAAAAACCACTTTTCGCACTTGTGTTAGCCTTGAAAAACCACTTTTCGCACTTGTATTAGTGTGGAAAACCACTTTTCGCACTTGTGTTAGTGTTGAAAAACCACTTTTCGCACTTGTGTTAGTGTTGAAAAATCACTTTTTGCACTTGTGTTGGTGCAGGAAACCACTTTTGCACTTGTATTAGTGTGGAAAAAACACTTTTTGCACTTGTGATAGTGTTGAAAAACCACTTTTCACACTTGTGTTAGTGTTGAAAAACCACTTTTCGCACTTGTGTTGGTGCAGCAAACCACTTTTGCACTTGTATTAGTGTGGAAGAACCACTTTTCGCACTTGTGTCAGTGTTGAAAAACCACTTTTCGTACTTGTGTTGGTGCAGGAAGCCACTTTTGCACTTGTATTAGTGTGGAAGAACCACTTTTCGCACTTGTGTTAGTGTTGAAAAACCACTTTTCGCACTTGTGTTAGTGTTGAAAAACCACTTTTCGCACTTGTGTTGGTGGAGGAAACCACTTTTGCACTTGTATTAGTGTGGAAAAACCACTTTTCGCACTTGTGTTAGTGTTGAAAAACCACTTTTCGCACTTGTGTTAGTGTTGAAAAACCACTTTTCGAACTTGTGTTAGTGTTGAAAAACCACTTTTCGCACTTGTGTTGGTGCAGGAAACCACTTTTGGACTTGTATTAGTGTGGAAAAAACACTTTTCGCACTTTTGTTAGTGTTGAAAAACCACTTTTCGCACTTGTGTTAGTGTTGAAAAACCACTTTTCGCACTTGTGTGGGTGCAGGAAACCACTTTTGCACTTGTATTAGTGTGGAAAAAACACTTTTTGCACTTGTGATAGTGTTGAAAAACCACTTTTCGCACTTGTGTTGGTGCAGGAAACCACTTTTGCACTTGTATTAGTGTGGAAAAACACTTTTTGCACTTGTGATATTGTTGAAAAACCACTTTTTGCACTTGTGTTAGTCTTGAAAAACCACTTTTCGCACTTGTATTAGTGTGGAAAACCACTTTTCGCACTTGTGTTAGTGTTGAAAAACCACTTTTCGCACTTGTGTTAGTGTTGAAAAACCACTTTTTGCACTTGTGTTGGTGCAGGAAACCACTTTTGCACTTGTATTACTGTGGAAAAAACACTTTTTGCACTTGTGATAGTGTTGAAAAACCACTTTTCACACTTGTGTTAGTGTTGAAAAACCACTTTTCGCACTTGTGTTAGTGTTGAAAAACCACTTTTCGCACTTGTGTTGGTGCAGCAAACCACTTTTGCACTTGTATTAGTGTGGAAAAAACACTTTTTGCACTTGTGATAGTGTTGAAAAACCACTTTTCACACTTGTGTTAGTGTTGAAAAACCACTTTTCGCACTTGTGTTGGTGCAGCAAACCACTTTTGCACTTGTATTAGTGTGGAAGAACCACTTTTCGCACTTGTGTCAGTGTTGAAAAACCACTTTTCGTACTTGTGTTGGTGCAGGAAGCCACTTTTGCACTTGTATTAGTGTGGAAGAACCACTTTTCGCACTTGTGTTAGTGTTGAAAAACCACTTTTCGCACTTGTGTTAGTGTTGAAAAACCACTTTTCGCACTTGTGTTGGTGGAGGAAACCACTTTTGCACTTGTATTAGTGTGGAAAAACCACTTTTCGCACTTGTGTTAGTGTTGAAAAACCACTTTTCGCACTTGTGTTAGTGTTGAAAAACCACTTTTCGAACTTGTGTTAGTGTTGAAAAACCACTTTTCGCACTTGTGTTGGTGCAGGAAACCACTTTTGGACTTGTATTAGTGTGGAAAAAACACTTTTCGCACTTTTGTTAGTGTTGAAAAACCACTTTTCGCACTTGTGTTAGTGTTGAAAAACCACTTTTCGCACTTGTGTGGGTGCAGGAAACCACTTTTGCACTTGTATTAGTGTGGAAAAAACACTTTTTGCACTTGTGATAGTGTTGAAAAACCACTTTTCGCACTTGTGTTGGTGCAGGAAACCACTTTTGCACTTGTATTAGTGTGGAAAAACACTTTTTGCACTTGTGATATTGTTGAAAAACCACTTTTTGCACTTGTGTTAGTCTTGAAAAACCACTTTTCGCACTTGTATTAGTGTGGAAAACCACTTTTCGCACTTGTGTTAGTGTTGAAAAACCACTTTTCGCACTTGTGTTAGTGTTGAAAAACCACTTTTTGCACTTGTGTTGGTGCAGGAAACCACTTTTGCACTTGTATTACTGTGGAAAAAACACTTTTTGCACTTGTGATAGTGTTGAAAAACCACTTTTCACACTTGTGTTAGTGTTGAAAAACCACTTTTCGCACTTGTGTTAGTGTTGAAAAACCACTTTTCGCACTTGTGTTGGTGCAGCAAACCACTTTTGCACTTGTATTAGTGTGGAAAAAACACTTTTTGCACTTGTGATAGTGTTGAAAAACCACTTTTCGCACTTGTGTTAGTGTACAAAACCCACTTTTCGCACTTGTGTTGGTGCAGGAAACCACTTGTGCACTTGTATTAGTGTGGAAAAACCACTTTTCGCACTTGTGTTAGTGTTGAAAAACCACTTTTCGCACTTGTGTTGGTGCAGGAAACCACTTTTGCACTTGTATTAGTGTGGAAGAATCACTTTTCGCACTTGTGTTAGTGTTGAAAAACCACTTTTCGCACTTGTGTTAGTGTTGAAAAACCACTTTTCGCACTTGTTGGTGCAGCAAACCACTTTTGCACTTGTATTAGTGTGGAAAAAACACTTTTTGCACTTGTGATAGTGTTGAAAAACCACTTTTCGCACTTGTGTTAGTGTTGAAAAACCACTTTTCGCACTTGTGTTAGTGTTGAAAAACCACTTTTCGCACTTGTGTTAGTGTTGAAAAACCACTTTTCGTACTTGTGTTAGTGTTGACAAACCACTTTTCGCACTTGTGTTGGTGCAGGAAACCACTTTTGCACTTGTATTAGTGTTGGAAAAACCACTTTTCGCACTTGTGTTAGTGTTGAAAAACCACTTTTCGCACTTGTGTTAGTGTTGAAAAACTACTTTTCGCACTTGTGTTGGTGCAGCAAACCACTTTTCGCACTTGTGTTAGTGTTGAAAAACCACTTTTTGCACTTGGGTTAGTGTGGAAGAACCACTTTTCGCACTTGTGTTAGTGTTGAAAAGCCACTTTTCGCACTTGTGTTAGTGTTGAAAAACCACTTTTCGCACTTGTGTTAGTGTTGAAAAACCACTTTTCGCACTTGTGTTGGTGGAGGAAACCACTTTTGCACTTGTATTAGTGTGGAAAAAACACTTTTCGCACTTGTGTTAGTGTTGAAAAACCACTTTTCGCACTTGTGTTAGTGTTGAAAAACCACTTTTCGCACTTGTGTTAGTGTTGAAAAACCACTTTTTGCACTTGTGTTCATGTTGAAAAACCACTTTTCGCACTTGTGTTGGTGCAGGAAACCACTTTTGCACTTGTATTAGTGTGGAAAACCACTTTTCGTACTTGTGTTAGTGTTGAAAAACCACTTTTTGCACTTGTGTTAGTGTTGAAAAACCACTTTTCGCACTTGTGTTAGTGTTGAAAAACCACTTTTCGCACTTGTGTTGGTGCAGGAAACCACTTTTGCACTTGTATTAGTGTGGAAAAAACACTTTTCGCACTTTTGTTAGTGTTGAAAACCCACTTTTCGCACTTGTGTTAGTGTTGAAAAACCACTTTTCGCACTTGTGTTGGTGCAGGAAACCACTTTTGCACTTGTATTAGTGTGGAAAAAACACTTTTTGCACTTGTGATAGTGTTGAAAAACCACTTTTCGCACTTGTGTTAGTGTTGAAAAACCACATTTCGCACTTGTGTTGGTGCAGGAAACCACTTTTGCACTTGTATTAGTGTGGAAACAACACTTTTTGCACTTGTGATAGTGTTGAAAAACCACTTTTCGCACTTGTGTTAGTCTTGAAAAACCACTTTTCGCACTTGTATTAGTGTGGAAAACCACTTTTCGCACTTGTGTTAGTGTTGAAAAACCACTTTTCGCACTTGTGTTAGTGTTGAAAAACCACTTTTTGCACTTGTGTTGGTGCAGGAAACCACTTTTGCACTTGTATTAGTGTGGAAAAAACACTTTTTGCACTTGTGATAGTGTTGAAAAACCACTTTTCACACTTGTGTTAGTGTTGAAAAACCACTTTTCGCACGTGTGTTGGTGCAGCAAACCACTTTTGCACTTGTATTAGTGTGGAAGAACCACTTTTCGCACTTGTGTTAGTGTTGAAAAACCACTTTTCGCACTTGTGTTGGTGCAGGAAACCACTTTTGCACTTGTATTAGTGTGGAAGAACCACTTTTCGCACTTGTGTTAGTGTTGAAAAACCACTTTTCGCACTTGTGTTAGTGTTGAAAAACCACTTTTCGCACTTGTGTTAGTGTTGAAAAACCACTTTTCGCACTTGTGTTGGTGGAGGAAACCACTTTTGCACTTGTATTAGTGTGGAAAAACCACTTTTCGCACATGTGTTAGTGTTGAAAAACCACTTTTCGCACTTGTGTTAGTGTTGAAAAACCATTTTTTGCACTTGTGTTAGTGTTGAAAAACCACTTTTCGCACTTGTGTTGGTGCAGGAAACCACTTTTGGACTTGTATTAGTGTGGCAAAAACACTTTTCGCACTTTTGTTAGTGTTGAAAAACCACTTTTCGCACTTGTGTTAGTGTTGAAAAACCATTTTTTGCACTTGTGTTAGTGTTGAAAAACCACTTTTCGCACTTGTGTTGGTGCAGGAAACCACTTTTGGACTTGTATTAGTGTGGCAAAAACACTTTTCGCACTTTTGTTAGTGTTGAAAAACCACTTTTCGCACTTGTGTTAGTGTTGAAAAACCACTTTTCGCACTTGTGTTGGTGCAGGAAACCACTTTTGCACTTGTATTAGTGTGGAAAAAACACTTTTTGCACTTGTGATAGTGTTGAAAAACCACTTTTCGCACTTGTGTTAGTGTTGAAAAACCACATTTCGCACTTGTGTTGGTGCAGCAAACCACTTTTGCACTTGTATTAGTGTGGAAAAAACACTTTTTGCACTTGTGATAGTGTTGAAAAACCACTTTTCGCACTTGTGTTAGTCTTGAAAAACCACTTTTCGCACTTGTATTAGTGTGGAAAACCACTTTTCGCACTTGTGTTAGTGTTGAAAAACCACTTTTCGCACTTGTGTTAGTGTTGAAAAACCACTTTTTGCACTTGTGTTGGTGCAGGAAACCACTTTTGCACTTGTATTAGTGTGGAAAAAACACTTTTTGCACTTGTGATAGTGTTGAAAAACCACTTTTCACACTTGTGTTAGTGTTGAAAAACCACTTTTCGCACTTGTGTTAGTGTTGAAAAACCACTTTTCGCACTTGTGTTGGTGCAGCAAACCACTTTTGCACTTGTATTAGTGTGGAAAAAACACTTTTTGCACTTGTGATAGTGTTGAAAAACCACTTTTCGCATTTGTGTTGGTGCAGGAAACCACTTGTGCACTTGTATTAGTGTGGAAAACCACTTTTCGCACTTGTGTTAGTGTTGAAAAACCACTTTTCGCACTTGTGTTAGTGTTGAAAAACCACTTTTCGCACTTGTGTTTGTGTTGAAAAACCACTTTGCACACTTGTGTTAGTGTTGAAAAACCACTTTTTGCACTTGTGTTGGTGCAGGAAACCACTTTTGCACTTGTATTAGTGTGGAAAAACCACTTTTCGCACTTGTGTTAGTGTTGAAAAACCACTTTTCGCACTTGTGTTAGTGTTGAAAAACCACTTTTAACACTTGTGTTAGTGTTGAAAAACCACTTTTCCCACTTGTGTTGGTGCAGGAAACCACTTTTGCACTTGTATTAGTGTGGAAAAACGAAATTTCGCACTTGTGTTAGTGTTGAAAAACCACTTTTCGCACTTGTGTTAGTGTTGAAAAACCACTTTTCGCACTTGTGTTGGTGCAGGAAACCACTTTTGCACTTGTATTAGTGTGGAAAAAACACTTTTCGCACTTGTGTTAGTGTTGAAAAACCACTTTTCGCACTTGTGTTAGTGGTTGAAAAACGACATTTCGCACTTGTGTTAGTGTTGAAAAACCACTTTTCGCACTTGTGTTAGTGTTGAAAAACCACTTTTCGCACTTGTGTTGGTGCAGGAAACCACTTTTGCACTTGTATTAGTGTGGAAAAACCACTTTTCGCACTTGTGTTAGTGTTGAAAAACCACTTTTGGCACTTGTGTTAGTGTTGAAAAACCACATTTCGCACTTGTGTTGGTGCAGGAAACCACTTTTGCACTTGTATTAGTGTGGAAAAAACACTTTTCGCACTTGTGTTAGTGTTGAAAAACCACTTTTCGCACTTGTGTTAGTGTTGAAAAACCACTTTTCGCACTTGTGTTAGTGTTGAAAAACCACTTTTCGCACTTGTGTTGGTGCAGGAAACCACTTTTGCACTTGTATTAGTGTGGAAGAACCACTTTTCGCACTTGTGTTAGTGTTGAAAAACCACTTTTCGCACTTGTGTTAGTGTTGAAAAACCACTTTTCGCACTTGTGTTAGTGTTGAAAAACCACTTTTCGCACTTGTGTTGGTGGAGGAAACCACTTTTGCACTTGTATTAGTGTGGAAAAAACACTTTTCGCACTTGTGTTAGTGTTGAAAAACCACTTTTCGCACTTGTGTTAGTGTTGAAAAACCACTTTTCGCACTTGTGTTAGTGTTGAAAAACCACTTTTCGCACTTGTGTTAGTGTTGAAAAACCACTTTTCGCACTTGTGTTGGTGCAGGAAACCACTTTTGCACTTGTATTAGTGTGGAAAACCACTTTTCGCACTTGTGTTAGTGTTGAAAAACCACTTTTTGCACTTGTGTTAGTGTTGAAAAACCACTTTTCGCACTTGTGTTAGTGTTGAAAAACCACTTTTCGCACTTGTGTTGGTGCAGGAAACCACTTTTGCACTTGTATTCGTGTGGAAAAAACACTTTTCGCACTTTTGTTAGTGTTGAAAAACCACTTTTCGCACTTGTGTTAGTGTTGAAAAACCACTTTTCGCACTTGTGTTGGTGCAGGAAACCACTTTTGCACTTGTATTAGTGTGGAAAAAACACTTTTTGCACTTGTGATAGTGTTGAAAAACCACTTTTCGCACTTGTGTTAGTGTTGAAAAACAACATTTCGCACTTGTGTTGGTGCAGGAAACCACTTTTGCACTTGTATTAGTGTTGAAAAACCACTTTTCGCACTTGTGTTAGTCTTGAAAAACCACTTTTCGCACTTGTATTAGTGTGGAAAACCAATTTTCGCACTTGTATTAGTGTTGAAAAACCACTTTTCGCACTTGTGTTAGTGTTGAAAAACCACTTTTTGCACTTGTGTTGGTGCAGGAAACCACTTTTGCACTTGTATTAGTGTGGAAAAAACACTTTTTGCACTTGTGATAGTGTTGAAAAACCACTTTTCACACTTGGGTTAGTGTGGAAGAACCACTTTTCGCACTTGTGTTAGTGTTGAAAAACCACTTTTCGCACTTGTGTTAGTGTTGAAAAACCACTTTTCGCACTTGTGTTAGTGTTGAAAAACCACTTTTTGCACTTGTGTTGGTGGAGGAAACCACTTTTGCACTTGTATTAGTGTGGAAAAAACACTTTTCGCACTTGTGTTAGTGTTGAAAAACCACTTTTCGCACTTGTGTTAGTGTTGAAAAACCACTTTTCGCACTTGTGTTAGTGTTGAAAAACCACTTTTCGCACTTGTGTTAGTGTTGAAAAACCACTTTTGCACTTGTATTAGTGTGGAAAAAACACTTTTTGCACTTGTGATAGTGTTGAAAAACCACTTTTCGCACTTGTGTTAGTGTTGAAAAACCACTTTTCGCACTTGTGTTGGTGCAGGAAACCACTTGTGCACTTGTATTAGTGTGGAAAAACCACTTTTCGCACTTGTGTTAGTGTTGAAAAACCACTTTTCGCACTTGTGTTAGTGTTGAAAAACCACTTTTCGCACTTGTGTTAGTGTTAAAAAACCACTTTTCGCACTTGTGTTTGTGCAGGAAACCACTTTTGCACTTGTATTAGTGTGGAAAAACCACTTTTCGCACTTGTGTTAGTGTTGAAAACCACTTTTGGCACTTGTGTTGGTGCAGGAAACCACTTTTGCACTTGTATTAGTGTGGAAAAAACACTTTTCGCACTTTAGTTAGTGTTGAAAAACCACTTTTCGCACTTGTGTTAGTGTTGAAAAACCACTTTTCGCACTTGTGTTGGTGCAGGAAACCACTTTTGCACTTGTATTAGTGTGGAAAAAACACTTTTTGCACTTGTGATAGTGTTGAAAAACCACTTTTCGCACTTGTGTTAGTGTTGAAAAACCACATTTCGCACTTGTGTTAGTGCAGGAAACCACTTTTGCACTTGTATTAGTGTGGAAAACCACTTTTCGCACTTGTGTTAGTGTTGAAAAACCACTTTTCGCACTTGTGTTAGTGTTGAAAAATCACTTTTTGCACTTGTGTTGGTGCAGGAAACCACTTTTGCACTTGTATTAGTGTGGAAAAAACACTTTTTGCACTTGTGATAGTGTTGAAAAACCACTTTTCACACTTGTGTTAGTGTTGAAAAACCACTTTTCGCACTTGTGTTGGTGCAGCAAACCACTTTTGCACTTGTATTAGTGTGGAAGAACCACTTTTCGCACTTGTGTCAGTGTTGAAAAACCACTTTTCGTACTTGTGTTGGTGCAGGAAGCCACTTTTGCACTTGTATTAGTGTGGAAGAACCACTTTTCGCACTTGTGTTAGTGTTGAAAAACCACTTTTCGCACTTGTGTTAGTGTTGAAAAACCACTTTTCGCACTTGTGTTAGTGTTGAAAAACCACTTTTCGCACTTGTGTTGGTGGAGGAAACCACTTTTGCACTTGTATTAGTGTGGAAAAACCACTTTTCGCACTTGTGTTAGTGTTGAAAAACCACTTTTCGCACTTGTGTTAGTGTTGAAAAACCACTTTTCGAACTTGTGTTAGTGTTGAAAAACCACTTTTCGCACTTGTGTTGGTGCAGGAAACCACTTTTGGACTTGTATTAGTGTGGAAAAAACACTTTTCGCACTTTTGTTAGTGTTGAAAAACCACTTTTCGCACTTGTGTTAGTGTTGAAAAACCACTTTTCGCACTTGTGTGGGTGCAGGAAACCACTTTTGCACTTGTATTAGTGTGGAAAAAACACTTTTTGCACTTGTGATAGTGTTGAAAAACCACTTTTCGCACTTGTGTTGGTGCAGGAAACCACTTTTGCACTTGTATTAGTGTGGAAAAACACTTTTTGCACTTGTGATATTGTTGAAAAACCACTTTTTGCACTTGTGTTAGTCTTGAAAAACCACTTTTCGCACTTGTATTAGTGTGGAAAACCACTTTTCGCACTTGTGTTAGTGTTGAAAAACCACTTTTCGCACTTGTGTTAGTGTTGAAAAACCACTTTTTGCACTTGTGTTGGTGCAGGAAACCACTTTTGCACTTGTATTACTGTGGAAAAAACACTTTTTGCACTTGTGATAGTGTTGAAAAACCACTTTTCACACTTGTGTTAGTGTTGAAAAACCACTTTTCGCACTTGTGTTAGTGTTGAAAAACCACTTTTCGCACTTGTGTTGGTGCAGCAAACCACTTTTGCACTTGTATTAGTGTGGAAAAAACACTTTTTGCACTTGTGATAGTGTTGAAAAACCACTTTTCGCACTTGTGTTAGTGTACAAAACCCACTTTTCGCACTTGTGTTGGTGCAGGAAACCACTTGTGCACTTGTATTAGTGTGGAAAAACCACTTTTCGCACTTGTGTTAGTGTTGAAAAACCACTTTTCGCACTTGTGTTGGTGCAGGAAACCACTTTTGCACTTGTATTAGTGTGGAAGAATCACTTTTCGCACTTGTGTTAGTGTTGAAAAACCACTTTTCGCACTTGTGTTAGTGTTGAAAAACCACTTTTCGCACTTGTTGGTGCAGCAAACCACTTTTGCACTTGTATTAGTGTGGAAAAAACACTTTTTGCACTTGTGATAGTGTTGAAAAACCACTTTTCGCACTTGTGTTAGTGTTGAAAAACCACTTTTCGCACTTGTGTTAGTGTTGAAAAACCACTTTTCGCACTTGTGTTAGTGTTGAAAAACCACTTTTCGTACTTGTGTTAGTGTTGACAAACCACTTTTCGCACTTGTGTTGGTGCAGGAAACCACTTTTGCACTTGTATTAGTGTTGGAAAAACCACTTTTCGCACTTGTGTTAGTGTTGAAAAACCACTTTTCGCACTTGTGTTAGTGTTGAAAAACCACTTTTCGCACTTGTGTTGGTGCAGCAAACCACTTTTCGCACTTGTGTTAGTGTTGAAAAACCACTTTTTGCACTTGGGTTAGTGTGGAAGAACCACTTTTCGCACTTGTGTTAGTGTTGAAAAGCCACTTTTCGCACTTGTGTTAGTGTTGAAAAACCACTTTTCGCACTTGTGTTAGTGTTGAAAAACCACTTTTCGCACTTGTGTTGGTGGAGGAAACCACTTTTGCACTTGTATTAGTGTGGAAAAAACACTTTTCGCACTTGTGTTAGTGTTGAAAAACCACTTTTCGCACTTGTGTTAGTGTTGAAAAACCACTTTTCGCACTTGTGTTAGTGTTGAAAAACCACTTTTTGCACTTGTGTTCATGTTGAAAAACCACTTTTCGCACTTGTGTTGGTGCAGGAAACCACTTTTGCACTTGTATTAGTGTGGAAAACCACTTTTCGTACTTGTGTTAGTGTTGAAAAACCACTTTTTGCACCTGTGTTAGTGTTGAAAAACCACTTTTCGCACTTGTGTTAGTGTTGAAAAACCACTTTTCGCACTTGTGTTGGTGCAGGAAACCACTTTTGCACTTGTATTAGTGTGGAAAAAACACTTTTCGCACTTTTGTTAGTGTTGAAAACCCACTTTTCGCACTTGTGTTAGTGTTGAAAAACCACTTTTCGCACTTGTGTTGGTGCAGGAAACCACTTTTGCACTTGTATTAGTGTGGAAAAAACACTTTTTGCACTTGTGATAGTGTTGAAAAACCACTTTTCGCACTTGTGTTAGTGTTGAAAAACCACATTTCGCACTTGTGTTGGTGCAGGAAACCACTTTTGCACTTGTATTAGTGTGGAAACAACACTTTTTGCACTTGTGATAGTGTTGAAAAACCACTTTTCGCACTTGTGTTAGTCTTGAAAAACCACTTTTCGCACTTGTATTAGTGTGGAAAACCACTTTTCGCACTTGTGTTAGTGTTGAAAAACTACTTTTCGCACTTGTGTTAGTGTTGAAAAACCACTTTTTGCACTTGTGTTGGTGCAGGAAACCACTTTTGCACTTGTATTAGTGTGGAAAAAACACTTTTTGCACTTGTGATAGTGTTGAAAAACCACTTTTCACACTTGTGTTAGTGTTGAAAAACCACTTTTCGCACGTGTGTTGGTGCAGCAAACCACTTTTGCACTTGTATTAGTGTGGAAGAACCACTTTTCGCACTTGTGTTAGTGTTGAAAAACCACTTTTCGCACTTGTGTTGGTGCAGGAAACCACTTTTGCACTTGTATTAGTGTGGAAGAACCACTTTTCGCACTTGTGTTAGTGTTGAAAAACCACTTTTCGCACTTGTGTTAGTGTTGAAAAACCACTTTTCGCACTTGTGTTAGTGTTGAAAAACCACTTTTCGCACTTGTGTTGGTGCAGGAAACCACTTTTGCACTTGTATTAGTGTGGAAAAAACACTTTTTGCACTTGTGATAGTGTTGAAAAACCACTTTTCGCACTTGTGTTAGTGTTGAAAAACAACATTTCGCACTTGTGTTGGTGCAGGAAACCACTTTTGCACTTGTATTAGTGTTGAAAAACCACTTTTCGCACTTGTGTTAGTCTTGAAAAACCACTTTTCGCACTTGTATTAGTGTGGAAAACCAATTTTCGCACTTGTATTAGTGTTGAAAAACCACTTTTCGCACTTGTGTTAGTGTTGAAAAACCACTTTTTGCACTTGTGTGGTGCAGGAAACCACTTTTGCACTTGTATTAGTGTGGAAAAAACACTTTTTGCACTTGTGATAGTGTTGAAAAACCACTTTTCACACTTGGGTTAGTGTGGAAGAACCACTTTTCGCACTTGTGTTAGTGTTGAAAAACCACTTTTCGCACTTGTGTTAGTGTTGAAAAACCACTTTTCGCACTTGTGTTAGTGTTGAAAAACCACTTTTTGCACTTGTGTTGGTGGAGGAAACCACTTTTGCACTTGTATTAGTGTGGAAAAAACACTTTTCGCACTTGTGTTAGTGTTGAAAAACCACTTTTCGCACTTGTGTTAGTGTTGAAAAACCACTTTTCGCACTTGTGTTAGTGTTGAAAAACCACTTTTCGCACTTGTGTTAGTGTTGAAAAACCACTTTTGCACTTGTATTAGTGTGGAAAAAACACTTTTTGCACTTGTGATAGTGTTGAAAAACCACTTTTCGCACTTGTGTTAGTGTTGAAAAACCACTTTTCGCACTTGTGTTGGTGCAGGAAACCACTTGTGCACTTGTATTAGTGTGGAAAAACCACTTTTCGCACTTGTGTTAGTGTTGAAAAACCACTTTTCGCACTTGTGTTAGTGTTGAAAAACCACTTTTCGCACTTGTGTTAGTGTTAAAAAACCACTTTTCGCACTTGTGTTTGTGCAGGAAACCACTTTTGCACTTGTATTATTGTGGAAAAACCACTTTTCGCACTTGTGTTAGTGTTGAAAACCACTTTTGGCACTTGTGTTGGTGCAGGAAACCACTTTTGCACTTGTATTAGTGTGGAAAAAACACTTTTCGCACTTTAGTTAGTGTTGAAAAACCACTTTTCGCACTTGTGTTAGTGTTGAAAAACCACTTTTCGCACTTGTGTTGGTGCAGGAAACCACTTTTGCACTTGTATTAGTGTGGAAAAAACACTTTTTGCACTTGTGATAGTGTTGAAAAACCACTTTTCGCACTTGTGTTAGTGTTGAAAAACCACATTTCGCACTTGTGTTAGTGCAGGAAACCACTTTTGCACTTGTATTAGTGTGGAAAACCACTTTTCGCACTTGTGTTAGTGTTGAAAAACCACTTTTCGCACTTGTGTTAGTGTTGAAAAATCACTTTTTGCACTTGTGTTGGTGCAGGAAACCACTTTTGCACTTGTATTAGTGTGGAAAAAACACTTTTTGCACTTGTGATAGTGTTGAAAAACCACTTTTCACACTTGTGTTAGTGTTGAAAAACCACTTTTCGCACTTGTGTTGGTGCAGCAAACCACTTTTGCACTTGTATTAGTGTGGAAGAACCACTTTTCGCACTTGTGTCAGTGTTGAAAAACCACTTTTCGTACTTGTGTTGGTGCAGGAAGCCACTTTTGCACTTGTATTAGTGTGGAAGAACCACTTTTCGCACTTGTGTTAGTGTTGAAAAACCACTTTTCGCACTTGTGTTAGTGTTGAAAAACCACTTTTCGCACTTGTGTTAGTGTTGAAAAACCACTTTTCGCACTTGTGTTGGTGGAGGAAACCACTTTTGCACTTGTATTAGTGTGGAAAAACCACTTTTCGCACTTGTGTTAGTGTTGAAAAACCACTTTTCGCACTTGTGTTAGTGTTGAAAAACCACTTTTCGAACTTGTGTTAGTGTTGAAAAACCACTTTTCGCACTTGTGTTGGTGCAGGAAACCACTTTTGGACTTGTATTAGTGTGGAAAAAACACTTTTCGCACTTTTGTTAGTGTTGAAAAACCACTTTTCGCACTTGTGTTAGTGTTGAAAAACCACTTTTCGCACTTGTGTGGGTGCAGGAAACCACTTTTGCACTTGTATTAGTGTGGAAAAAACACTTTTTGCACTTGTGATAGTGTTGAAAAACCACTTTTCGCACTTGTGTTGGTGCAGGAAACCACTTTTGCACTTGTATTAGTGTGGAAAAACACTTTTTGCACTTGTGATATTGTTGAAAAACCACTTTTTGCACTTGTGTTAGTCTTGAAAAACCACTTTTCGCACTTGTATTAGTGTGGAAAACCACTTTTCGCACTTGTGTTAGTGTTGAAAAACCACTTTTCGCACTTGTGTTAGTGTTGAAAAACCACTTTTTGCACTTGTGTTGGTGCAGGAAACCACTTTTGCACTTGTATTACTGTGGAAAAAACACTTTTTGCACTTGTGATAGTGTTGAAAAACCACTTTTCACACTTGTGTTAGTGTTGAAAAACCACTTTTCGCACTTGTGTTAGTGTTGAAAAACCACTTTTCGCACTTGTGTTGGTGCAGCAAACCACTTTTGCACTTGTATTAGTGTGGAAAAAACACTTTTTGCACTTGTGATAGTGTTGAAAAACCACTTTTCGCACTTGTGTTAGTGTACAAAACCCACTTTTCGCACTTGTGTTGGTGCAGGAAACCACTTGTGCACTTGTATTAGTGTGGAAAAACCACTTTTCGCACTTGTGTTAGTGTTGAAAAACCACTTTTCGCA
This sequence comes from Myxine glutinosa, assembly GCF_964187855.1. Taxonomy (NCBI): domain Eukaryota; kingdom Metazoa; phylum Chordata; class Myxini; order Myxiniformes; family Myxinidae; genus Myxine; species Myxine glutinosa. The sequence continues at coordinate 114,324 of NW_027617161.1, forward strand.
CTTGTGTTGGTGCAGGAAACCACTTTTGCACTTGTATTAGTGTGGAAGAATCACTTTTCGCACTTGTGTTAGTGTTGAAAAACCACTTTTCGCACTTGTGTTAGTGTTGAAAAACCACTTTTCGCACTTGTTGGTGCAGCAAACCACTTTTGCACTTGTATTAGTGTGGAAAAAACACTTTTTGCACTTGTGATAGTGTTGAAAAACCACTTTTCGCACTTGTGTTAGTGTTGAAAAACCACTTTTCGCACTTGTGTTAGTGTTGAAAAACCACTTTTCGCACTTGTGTTAGTGTTGAAAAACCACTTTTCGTACTTGTGTTAGTGTTGACAAACCACTTTTCGCACTTGTGTTGGTGCAGGAAACCACTTTTGCACTTGTATTAGTGTTGGAAAAACCACTTTTCGCACTTGTGTTAGTGTTGAAAAACCACTTTTCGCACTTGTGTTAGTGTTGAAAAACCACTTTTCGCACTTGTGTTGGTGCAGCAAACCACTTTTCGCACTTGTGTTAGTGTTGAAAAACCACTTTTTGCACTTGGGTTAGTGTGGAAGAACCACTTTTCGCACTTGTGTTAGTGTTGAAAAGCCACTTTTCGCACTTGTGTTAGTGTTGAAAAACCACTTTTCGCACTTGTGTTAGTGTTGAAAAACCACTTTTCGCACTTGTGTTGGTGGAGGAAACCACTTTTGCACTTGTATTAGTGTGGAAAAAACACTTTTCGCACTTGTGTTAGTGTTGAAAAACCACTTTTCGCACTTGTGTTAGTGTTGAAAAACCACTTTTCGCACTTGTGTTAGTGTTGAAAAACCACTTTTTGCACTTGTGTTCATGTTGAAAAACCACTTTTCGCACTTGTGTTGGTGCAGGAAACCACTTTTGCACTTGTATTAGTGTGGAAAACCACTTTTCGTACTTGTGTTAGTGTTGAAAAACCACTTTTTGCACTTGTGTTAGTGTTGAAAAACCACTTTTCGCACTTGTGTTAGTGTTGAAAAACCACTTTTCGCACTTGTGTTGGTGCAGGAAACCACTTTTGCACTTGTATTAGTGTGGAAAAAACACTTTTCGCACTTTTGTTAGTGTTGAAAACCCACTTTTCGCACTTGTGTTAGTGTTGAAAAACCACTTTTCGCACTTGTGTTGGTGCAGGAAACCACTTTTGCACTTGTATTAGTGTGGAAAAAACACTTTTTGCACTTGTGATAGTGTTGAAAAACCACTTTTCGCACTTGTGTTAGTGTTGAAAAACCACATTTCGCACTTGTGTTGGTGCAGGAAACCACTTTTGCACTTGTATTAGTGTGGAAACAACACTTTTTGCACTTGTGATAGTGTTGAAAAACCACTTTTCGCACTTGTGTTAGTCTTGAAAAACCACTTTTCGCACTTGTATTAGTGTGGAAAACCACTTTTCGCACTTGTGTTAGTGTTGAAAAACTACTTTTCGCACTTGTGTTAGTGTTGAAAAACCACTTTTTGCACTTGTGTTGGTGCAGGAAACCACTTTTGCACTTGTATTAGTGTGGAAAAAACACTTTTTGCACTTGTGATAGTGTTGAAAAACCACTTTTCACACTTGTGTTAGTGTTGAAAAACCACTTTTCGCACGTGTGTTGGTGCAGCAAACCACTTTTGCACTTGTATTAGTGTGGAAGAACCACTTTTCGCACTTGTGTTAGTGTTGAAAAACCACTTTTCGCACTTGTGTTGGTGCAGGAAACCACTTTTGCACTTGTATTAGTGTGGAAGAACCACTTTTCGCACTTGTGTTAGTGTTGAAAAACCACTTTTCGCACTTGTGTTAGTGTTGAAAAACCACTTTTCGCACTTGTGTTAGTGTTGAAAAACCACTTTTCGCACTTGTGTTGGTGGAGGAAACCACTTTTGCACTTGTATTAGTGTGGAAAAAACACTTTTCGCACATGTGTTAGTGTTGAAAAACCACTTTTCGCACTTGTGTTAGTGTTGAAAAACCATTTTTTGCACTTGTGTTAGTGTTGAAAAACCACTTTTCGCACTTGTGTTGGTGCAGGAAACCACTTTTGGACTTGTATTAGTGTGGCAAAAACACTTTTCGCACTTTTGTTAGTGTTGAAAAACCACTTTTCGCACTTGTGTTAGTGTTGAAAAACCACTTTTCGCACTTGTGTTGGTGCAGGAAACCACTTTTGCACTTGTATTAGTGTGGAAAAAACACTTTTTGCACTTGTGATAGTGTTGAAAAACCACTTTTCGCACTTGTGTTAGTGTTGAAAAACCACATTTCGCACTTGTGTTGGTGCAGCAAACCACTTTTGCACTTGTATTAGTGTGGAAAAAACACTTTTTGCACTTGTGATAGTGTTGAAAAACCACTTTTCGCACTTGTGTTAGTCTTGAAAAACCACTTTTCGCACTTGTATTAGTGTGGAAAACCACTTTTCGCACTTGTGTTAGTGTTGAAAAACCACTTTTCGCACTTGTGTTAGTGTTGAAAAACCACTTTTTGCACTTGTGTTGGTGCAGGAAACCACTTTTGCACTTGTATTAGTGTGGAAAAAACACTTTTTGCACTTGTGATAGTGTTGAAAAACCACTTTTCACACTTGTGTTAGTGTTGAAAAACCACTTTTCGCACTTGTGTTAGTGTTGAAAAACCACTTTTCGCACTTGTGTTGGTGCAGCAAACCACTTTTGCACTTGTATTAGTGTGGAAAAAACACTTTTTGCACTTGTGATAGTGTTGAAAAACCACTTTTCGCATTTGTGTTGGTGCAGGAAACCACTTGTGCACTTGTATTAGTGTGGAAAACCACTTTTCGCACTTGTGTTAGTGTTGAAAAACCACTTTTCGCACTTGTGTTAGTGTTGAAAAACCACTTTTCGCACTTGTGTTTGTGTTGAAAAACCACTTTGCACACTTGTGTTAGTGTTGAAAAACCACTTTTTGCACTTGTGTTGGTGCAGGAAACCACTTTTGCACTTGTATTAGTGTGGAAAAACCACTTTTCGCACTTGTGTTAGTGTTGAAAAACCACTTTTCGCACTTGTGTTAGTGTTGAAAAACCACTTTTAACACTTGTGTTAGTGTTGAAAAACCACTTTTCCCACTTGTGTTGGTGCAGGAAACCACTTTTGCACTTGTATTAGTGTGGAAAAACGAAATTTCGCACTTGTGTTAGTGTTGAAAAACCACTTTTCGCACTTGTGTTAGTGTTGAAAAACCACTTTTCGCACTTGTGTTGGTGCAGGAAACCACTTTTGCACTTGTATTAGTGTGGAAAAAACACTTTTCGCACTTGTGTTAGTGTTGAAAAACCACTTTTCGCACTTGTGTTAGTGTTGAAAAACGACATTTCGCACTTGTGTTAGTGTTGAAAAACCACTTTTCGCACTTGTGTTAGTGTTGAAAAACCACTTTTCGCACTTGTGTTGGTGCAGGAAACCACTTTTGCACTTGTATTAGTGTGGAAAAACCACTTTTCGCACTTGTGTTAGTGTTGAAAAACCACTTTTGGCACTTGTGTTAGTGTTGAAAAACCACATTTCGCACTTGTGTTGGTGCAGGAAACCACTTTTGCACTTGTATTAGTGTGGAAAAAACACTTTTCGCACTTGTGTTAGTGTTGAAAAACCACTTTTCGCACTTGTGTTAGTGTTGAAAAACCACTTTTCGCACTTGTGTTAGTGTTGAAAAACCACTTTTCGCACTTGTGTTGGTGCAGGAAACCACTTTTGCACTTGTATTAGTGTGGAAGAACCACTTTTCGCACTTGTGTTAGTGTTGAAAAACCACTTTTCGCACTTGTGTTAGTGTTGAAAAACCACTTTTCGCACTTGTGTTAGTGTTGAAAAACCACTTTTCGCACTTGTGTTGGTGGAGGAAACCACTTTTGCACTTGTATTAGTGTGGAAAAAACACTTTTCGCACTTGTGTTAGTGTTGAAAAACCACTTTTCGCACTTGTGTTAGTGTTGAAAAACTACTTTTCGCACTTGTGTTAGTGTTGAAAAACCACTTTTCGCACTTGTGTTAGTGTTGAAAAACCACTTTTCGCACTTGTGTTGGTGCAGGAAACCACTTTTGCACTTGTATTAGTGTGGAAAACCACTTTTCGCACTTGTGTTAGTGTTGAAAAACCACTTTTTGCACTTGTGTTAGTGTTGAAAAACCACTTTTCGCACTTGTGTTAGTGTTGAAAAACCACTTTTCGCACTTGTGTTGGTGCAGGAAACCACTTTTGCACTTGTATTCGTGTGGAAAAAACACTTTTTGCACTTGTGATAGTGTTGAAAAACCACTTTTCGCACTTGTGTTAGTGTTGAAAAACAACATTTCGCACTTGTGTTGGTGCAGGAAACCACTTTTGCACTTGTATTAGTGTTGAAAAACCACTTTTCGCACTTGTGTTAGTCTTGAAAAACCACTTTTCGCACTTGTATTAGTGTGGAAAACCACTTTTCGCACTTGTATTAGTGTTGAAAAACCACTTTTCGCACTTGTGTTAGTGTTGAAAAACCACTTTTTGCACTTGTGTTGGTGCAGGAAACCACTTTTGCACTTGTATTAGTGTGGAAAAAACACTTTTTGCACTTGTGATAGTGTTGAAAAACCACTTTTCACACTTGGGTTAGTGTGGAAGAACCACTTTTCGCACTTGTGTTAGTGTTGAAAAACCACTTTTCGCACTTGTGTTAGTGTTGAAAAACCACTTTTCGCACTTGTGTTAGTGTTGAAAAACCACTTTTTGCACTTGTGTTGGTGGAGGAAACCACTTTTGCACTTGTATTAGTGTGGAAAAAACACTTTTCGCACTTGTGTTAGTGTTGAAAAACCACTTTTCGCACTTGTGTTAGTGTTGAAAAACCACTTTTCGCACTTGTGTTAGTGTTGAAAAACCACTTTTCGCACTTGTGTTAGTGTTGAAAAACCACTTTTCGCACTTGTGTTGGTGCAGGAAACCACTTTTGCACTTGTATTAGTGTGGAAAACCACTTTTCGCACTTGTGTTAGTGTTGAAAAACCACTTTTTGCACTTGTGTTAGTGTTGAAAAACCACTTTTCGCACTTGTGTTAGTGTTGAAAAACCACTTTTCGCACTTGTGTTGGTGCAGGCAACCACTTTTGCACTTGTATTAGTGTGGAAAAAACACTTTTTGCACTTTTGTTAGTGTTGAAAAACCACTTTTCGCACTTGTCTTAGTGTTGAAAAACCACTTTTCGCACTTGTGTTGGTGCAGGAAACCACTTTTGCACTTGTATTAGTGTGGAAAAAACACTTTTTGCACTTGTGATAGTGTTGAAAAACCACTTTTCGCACTTGTGTTAGTGTTGAAAAACCACATTTCACACTTGTGTTGGTGCAGGAAACCACTTTTGCACTTGTATTAGTGTGGAAAAAACACTTTTTGCACTTGTGATAGTGTTGAAAAACCACTTTTCGCACTTGTGTTAGTCTTGAAAAACCACTTTTCGCACTTGTATTAGTGTGGAAAACCACTTTTCGCACTTGTGTTAGTGTTGAAAAACCACTTTTCGCACTTGTGTTAGTGTTGAAAAACCACTTTTTGCACTTGTGTTGGTGCAGGAAACCACTTTTGCACTTGTATTAGTGTGGAAGAACCACTTTTCGCACTTGTGTTAGTGTTGAAAAACCACTTTTCGCACTTGTGTTGGTGCAGGAAACCACTTTTGCACTTGTATTAGTGTGGAAGAACCACTTTTCGCACTTGTGTTAGTGTTGAAAAACCACTTTTCGCACTTGTGTTAGTGTTGAAAAACCACTTTTCGCACTTGTGTTGGTGCAGCAAACCACTTTTGCACTTGTATTAGTGTGGAAAAAACACTTTTTGCACTTGTGATAGTGTTGAAAAACCACTTTTCGCACTTGTGTTAGTGTTGAAAAACCACTTTTCGCACTTGTGTTAGTGTTGAAAAACCACTTTTCGCACTTGTGTTAGTGTTGAAAAACCACTTTTCGTACTTGTGTTAGTGTTGACAAACCACTTTTCGCACTTGTGTTGGTGCAGGAAACCCCTTTTGCACTTGTATTAATGTTGGAAAAACCACTTTTCGCACTTGTGTTAGTGTTGAAAAACCACTTTTCGCACTTGTGTTAGTGTTGAAAAACCACTTTTCGCATTTGTGTTGGTGCAGGAAACCACTTGTGCACTTGTATTAGTGTGGAAAACCACTTTTCGCACTTGTGTTAGTGTTGAAAAACCACTTTTCGCACTTGTGTTAGTGTTGAAAAACCACTTTTCGCACTTGTGTTTGTGTTGAAAAACCACTTTGCACACTTGTGTTAGTGTTGAAAAACCACTTTTTGCACTTGTGTTGGTGCAGGAAACCACTTTTGCACTTGTATTAGTGTGGAAAAACCACTTTTCGCACTTGTGTTAGTGTTGAAAAACCACTTTTCGCACTTGTGTTAGTGTTGAAAAACCACTTTTAACACTTGTGTTAGTGTTGAAAAACCACTTTTCCCACTTGTGTTGGTGCAGGAAACCACTTTTGCACTTGTATTAGTGTGGAAAAACGAAATTTCGCACTTGTGTTAGTGTTGAAAACCACTTTTCGCACTTGTGTTAGTGTTGAAAAACCACTTTTCGCACTTGTGTTGGTGCAGGAAACCACTTTTGCACTTGTATTAGTGTGGAAAAAACACTTTTCGCACTTGTGTTAGTGTTGAAAAACCACTTTTCGCACTTGTGTTAGTGTTGAAAAACGACATTTCGCACTTGTGTTAGTGTTGAAAAACCACTTTTCGCACTTGTGTTAGTGTTGAAAAACCACTTTTCGCACTTGTGTTGGTGCAGGAAACCACTTTTGCACTTGTATTAGTGTGGAAAAACCACTTTTCGCACTTGTGTTAGTGTTGAAAAACCACTTTTGGCACTTGTGTTAGTGTTGAAAAACCACATTTCGCACTTGTGTTGGTGCAGGAAACCACTTTTGCACTTGTATTAGTGTGGAAAAAACACTTTTCGCACTTGTGTTAGTGTTGAAAAACCACTTTTCGCACTTGTGTTAGTGTTGAAAAACCACTTTTCGCACTTGTGTTAGTGTTGAAAAACCACTTTTCGCACTTGTGTTGGTGCAGGAAACCACTTTTGCACTTGTATTAGTGTGGAAGAACCACTTTTCGCACTTGTGTTAGTGTTGAAAAACCACTTTTCGCACTTGTGTTAGTGTTGAAAAACCACTTTTCGCACTTGTGTTAGTGTTGAAAAACCACTTTTCGCACTTGTGTTGGTGGAGGAAACCACTTTTGCACTTGTATTAGTGTGGAAAAAACACTTTTCGCACTTGTGTTAGTGTTGAAAAACCACTTTTCGCACTTGTGTTAGTGTTGAAAAACCACTTTTCGCACTTGTGTTAGTGTTGAAAAACCACTTTTCGCACTTGTGTTAGTGTTGAAAAACCACTTTTCGCACTTGTGTTGGTGCAGGAAACCACTTTTGCACTTGTATTAGTGTGGAAAACCACTTTTCGCACTTGTGTTAGTGTTGAAAAACCACTTTTTGCACTTGTGTTAGTGTTGAAAAACCACTTTTCGCACTTGTGTTAGTGTTGAAAAACCACTTTTCGCACTTGTGTTGGTGCAGGAAACCACTTTTGCACTTGTATTCGTGTGGAAAAAACACTTTTTGCACTTGTGATAGTGTTGAAAAACCACTTTTCGCACTTGTGTTAGTGTTGAAAAACAACATTTCGCACTTGTGTTGGTGCAGGAAACCACTTTTGCACTTGTATTAGTGTTGAAAAACCACTTTTCGCACTTGTGTTAGTCTTGAAAAACCACTTTTCGCACTTGTATTAGTGTGGAAAACCACTTTTCGCACTTGTATTAGTGTTGAAAAACCACTTTTCGCACTTGTGTTAGTGTTGAAAAACCACTTTTTGCACTTGTGTTGGTGCAGGAAACCACTTTTGCACTTGTATTAGTGTGGAAAAAACACTTTTTGCACTTGTGATAGTGTTGAAAAACCACTTTTCACACTTGGGTTAGTGTGGAAGAACCACTTTTCGCACTTGTGTTAGTGTTGAAAAACCACTTTTCGCACTTGTGTTAGTGTTGAAAAACCACTTTTCGCACTTGTGTTAGTGTTGAAAAACCACTTTTTGCACTTGTGTTGGTGGAGGAAACCACTTTTGCACTTGTATTAGTGTGGAAAAAACACTTTTCGCACTTGTGTTAGTGTTGAAAAACCACTTTTCGCACTTGTGTTAGTGTTGAAAAACCACTTTTCGCACTTGTGTTAGTGTTGAAAAACCACTTTTCGCACTTGTGTTAGTGTTGAAAAACCACTTTTCGCACTTGTGTTGGTGCAGGAAACCACTTTTGCACTTGTATTAGTGTGGAAAACCACTTTTCGCACTTGTGTTAGTGTTGAAAAACCACTTTTTGCACTTGTGTTAGTGTTGAAAAACCACTTTTCGCACTTGTGTTAGTGTTGAAAAACCACTTTTCGCACTTGTGTTGGTGCAGGCAACCACTTTTGCACTTGTATTAGTGTGGAAAAAACACTTTTTGCACTTTTGTTAGTGTTGAAAAACCACTTTTCGCACTTGTCTTAGTGTTGAAAAACCACTTTTCGCACTTGTGTTGGTGCAGGAAACCACTTTTGCACTTGTATTAGTGTGGAAAAAACACTTTTTGCACTTGTGATAGTGTTGAAAAACCACTTTTCGCACTTGTGTTAGTGTTGAAAAACCACATTTCACACTTGTGTTGGTGCAGGAAACCACTTTTGCACTTGTATTAGTGTGGAAAAAACACTTTTTGCACTTGTGATAGTGTTGAAAAACCACTTTTCGCACTTGTGTTAGTCTTGAAAAACCACTTTTCGCACTTGTATTAGTGTGGAAAACCACTTTTCGCACTTGTGATAGTGTTGAAAAACCACTTTTCACACTTGTGTTAGTGTTGAAAAACCACTTTTCGCACTTGTGTTGGTGCAGCAAACCACTTTTGCACTTGTATTAGTGTGGAAGAACCACTTTTCGCACTTGTGTTAGTGTTGAAAAACCACTTTTCGCACTTGTGTTGGTGCAGGAAACCACTTTTGCACTTGTATTAGTGTGGAAGAACCACTTTTCGCACTTGTGTTAGTGTTGAAAAACCACTTTTCGCACTTGTGTTAGTGTTGAAAAACCACTTTTCGCACTTGTGTTGGTGCAGCAAACCACTTTTGCACTTGTATTAGTGTGGAAAAAACACTTTTTGCACTTGTGATAGTGTTGAAAAACCACTTTTCGCACTTGTGTTAGTGTTGAAAAACCACTTTTCGCACTTGTGTTAGTGTTGAAAAACCACTTTTCGCACTTGTGTTAGTGTTGAAAAACCACTTTTCGTACTTGTGTTAGTGTTGACAAACCACTTTTCGCACTTGTGTTGGTGCAGGAAACCACTTTTGCACTTGTATTAGTGTTGGAAAAACCACTTTTCGCACTTGTGTTAGTGTTGAAAAACCACTTTTCTCACTTGTGTTAGTGTTGAAAAACCACTTTTCGCACTTGTGTTGGTGCAGCAAACCACTTTTCGCACTTGTGTTAGTGTTGAAAAACCACTTTTCGCACTTGGGTTAGTGTGGAAGATCCACTTTTCGCACTTGTGTTAGAGTTGAAAAACCACTTTTCGCACTTGTGTTAGTGTTGAAAAACCACTTTTCGCACTTGTGTTAGTGTTGAAAAACCACTTTTCGCACTTGTGTTGGTGGAGGAAACCACTTTTGCACTTGTATTAGTGTGGAAAAAACACTTTTCGCACTTGTGTTAGTGTTGAAAAACCACTTTTCGCACTTGTGTTAGTGTTGAAAAACCACTTTTCGCACTTGTGTTAGTGTTGAAAAACCACTTTTCGCACTTGTGTTGGTGCAGGAAACCACTTTTCGCACTTGTGTTAGTGTTGAAAAACACTTTTCGCACTTGTGTTAGTGTTGAAAAACCACTTTTCGCACTTGTGTTAGTGTTGAAAAACGACATTTCGCACTTGTGTTAGTGTTGAAAAACCACTTTTCGCACTTGTGTTAGTGTTGAAAAACCACATTTCGCACTTGTGTTGGTGCAGGAAACCACTTTTGCACTTGTATTAGTGTGGAAAAAACACTTTTCGCACTTCTGTTAGTGTTGAAAAACCACTTTTCGCACTTGTGTTAGTGTTGAAAAACCACTTTTCGCACTTGTGTTAGTGTTGAAAAACCACTTTTCGCACTTGTGTTGGTGCAGGAAACCACTTTTGCACTTGTATTAGTGTGGAAAACCACTTTTCGCACTTGTGTTAGTGTTGAAAAACCACTTTTCGCACTTGTGTTAGTGTTGAAAAACCACTTTTCGCACTTGTGTTAGTGTTGAAAAACCACTTTTCGCACTTGTGTTGGTGGAGGAAACCACTTTTGCACTTGTATTAGTGTGGAAAAAACACTTTTCGCACTTGTGTTAGTGTTGAAAAACCACTTTTCGCACTTGTGTTAGTGTTGAAAAACCACTTTTCGCACTTGTGTTAGTGTTGAAAAACCACTTTTCGCACTTGTGTTAGTGTTGAAAAACCACTTTCCGCACTTGTGTTGGTGCAGGAAACCACTTTTGCACTTGTATTAGTGTGGAAAACCACTTTTCGCACTTGTGTTAGTGTTGAAAAACCACTTTTTGCACTTGTGTTAGTGTTGAAAAACCACTTTTCGCACTTGTGTTAGTGTTGAAAAACCACTTTTCGCACTTGTGTTGGTGCAGGAAACCACTTTTGCACTTGTATTCGTGTGGAAAAAACACTTTTCGCACTTTTGTTAGTGTTGAAAAACCACTTTTCGCACATGTGTTAGTGTTGAAAAACCACTTTTCGCACTTGTGTTGGTGCAGGAAACCACTTTTGCACTTGTATTAGTGTTGAAAAAACACTTTTTGCACTTGTGATAGTGTTGAAAAACCACTTTTCGCACTTGTGTTAGTGTTGAAAAACAACATTTCGCACTTGTGTTGGTGCAGGAAACCACTTTTGCACTTGTATTAGTGTGGAAAAAACACTTTTTGCACTTGTGATAGTGTTGAAAAACCACTTTTCGCACTTGTGTTAGTCTTGAAAAACCACTTTTCGCACTTGTATTAGTGTGGAAAACCACTTTTCGCACTTGTATTAGTGTTGAAAAACCACTTTTCGCACTTGTGTTAGTGTTGAAAAACCACTTTTTGCACTTGTGTTGGTGCAGGAAACCACTTTTGCACTTGTATTAGTGTTGAAAAACCACTTTTCGCACTTGTGTTAGTGTTGAAAAACCACTTTTCGCACTTGTGTTAGTGTTGAAAAACCACTTTTCGCACTTGTGTTAGTGTTGAAAAACCACTTTTCGTACTTGTGTTAGTGTTGACAAACCACTTTTCGCACTTGTGTTGGTGCAGGAAACCACTTTTGCACTTGTATTAGTGTTGGAAAAACCACTTTTCGCACTTGTGTTAGTGTTGAAAAACCACTTTTCTCACTTGTGTTAGTGTTGAAAAACCACTTTTCGCACTTGTGTTGGTGCAGCAAACCACTTTTCGCACTTGTGTTAGTGTTGAAAAACCACTTTTCGCACTTGGGTTAGTGTGGAAGATCCACTTTTCGCACTTGTGTTAGAGTTGAAAAACCACTTTTCGCACTTGTGTTAGTGTTGAAAAACCACTTTTCGCACTTGTGTTAGTGTTGAAAAACCACTTTTCGCACTTGTGTTGGTGGAGGAAACCACTTTTGCACTTGTATTAGTGTGGAAAAAACACTTTTCGCACTTGTGTTAGTGTTGAAAAACCACTTTTCGCACTTGTGTTAGTGTTGAAAAACCACTTTTCGCACTTGTGTTAGTGTTGAAAAACCACTTTTCGCACTTGTGTTGGTGCAGGAAACCACTTTTCGCACTTGTGTTAGTGTTGAAAAACACTTTTCGCACTTGTGTTAGTGTTGAAAAACCACTTTTCGCACTTGTGTTAGTGTTGAAAAACGACATTTCGCACTTGTGTTAGTGTTGAAAAACCACTTTTCGCACTTGTGTTAGTGTTGAAAAACCACATTTCGCACTTGTGTTGGTGCAGGAAACCACTTTTGCACTTGTATTAGTGTGGAAAAAACACTTTTCGCACTTCTGTTAGTGTTGAAAAACCACTTTTCGCACTTGTGTTAGTGTTGAAAAACCACTTTTCGCACTTGTGTTAGTGTTGAAAAACCACTTTTCGCACTTGTGTTGGTGCAGGAAACCACTTTTGCACTTGTATTAGTGTGGAAAACCACTTTTCGCACTTGTGTTAGTGTTGAAAAACCACTTTTCGCACTTGTGTTAGTGTTGAAAAACCACTTTTCGCACTTGTGTTAGTGTTGAAAAACCACTTTTCGCACTTGTGTTGGTGGAGGAAACCACTTTTGCACTTGTATTAGTGTGGAAAAAACACTTTTCGCACTTGTGTTAGTGTTGAAAAACCACTTTTCGCACTTGTGTTAGTGTTGAAAAACCACTTTTCGCACTTGTGTTAGTGTTGAAAAACCACTTTTCGCACTTGTGTTAGTGTTGAAAAACCACTTTCCGCACTTGTGTTGGTGCAGGAAACCACTTTTGCACTTGTATTAGTGTGGAAAACCACTTTTCGCACTTGTGTTAGTGTTGAAAAACCACTTTTTGCACTTGTGTTAGTGTTGAAAAACCACTTTTCGCACTTGTGTTAGTGTTGAAAAACCACTTTTCGCACTTGTGTTGGTGCAGGAAACCACTTTTGCACTTGTATTCGTGTGGAAAAAACACTTTTCGCACTTTTGTTAGTGTTGAAAAACCACTTTTCGCACATGTGTTAGTGTTGAAAAACCACTTTTCGCACTTGTGTTGGTGCAGGAAACCACTTTTGCACTTGTATTAGTGTTGAAAAAACACTTTTTGCACTTGTGATAGTGTTGAAAAACCACTTTTCGCACTTGTGTTAGTGTTGAAAAACAACATTTCGCACTTGTGTTGGTGCAGGAAACCACTTTTGCACTTGTATTAGTGTGGAAAAAACACTTTTTGCACTTGTGATAGTGTTGAAAAACCACTTTTCGCACTTGTGTTAGTCTTGAAAAACCACTTTTCGCACTTGTATTAGTGTGGAAAACCACTTTTCGCACTTGTATTAGTGTTGAAAAACCACTTTTCGCACTTGTGTTAGTGTTGAAAAACCACTTTTTGCACTTGTGTTGGTGCAGGAAACCACTTTTGCACTTGTATTAGTGTGGAAAAAACACTTTTTGCACTTGTGATAGTGTTGAAAAACCACTTTTCACACTTGGGTTAGTGTGGAAGAACCACTTTTCGCACTTGTGTTAGTGTTGAAAAACCACTTTTCACACTTGTGTTAGTGTTGAAAAACCACTTTTCGCACTTGTGTTAGTGTTGAAAAACCACTTTTCGCACTTGTGTTAGTGTTGAAAAACCACTTTTCGCACTTGTGTTAGTGTTGAAAAACCACTTTCCGCACTTGTGTTGGTGCAGGAAACCACTTTTGCACTTGTATTAGTGTGGAAAACCACTTTTCGCACTTGTGTTAGTGTTGAAAAACCACTTTTTGCACTTGTGTTAGTGTTGAAAAACCACTTTTTGCACTTGTGTTAGTGTTGAAAAACCACTTTTCGCACTTGTGTTAGTGTTGAAAAACCACTTTTCGCACTTGTGTTGGTGCAGGAAACCACTTTTGCACTTGTATTCGTGTGGAAAAAACACTTTTCGCACTTTTGTTAGTGTTGAAAAACCACTTTTCGCACATGTGTTAGTGTTGAAAAACCACTTTTCGCACTTGTGTTGGTGCAGGAAACCACTTTTGCACTTGTATTAGTGTTGAAAAAACACTTTTTGCACTTGTGATAGTGTTGAAAAACCACTTTTCGCACTTGTGTTAGTGTTGAAAAACAACATTTCGCACTTGTGTTGGTGCAGGAAACCACTTTTGCACTTGTATTCGTGTGGAAAAAACACTTTTCGCACTTTTGTTAGTGTTGAAAAACCACTTTTCGCACATGTGTTAGTGTTGAAAAACCACTTTTCGCACTTGTGTTGGTGCAGGAAACCACTTTTGCACTTGTATTAGTGTTGAAAAAACACTTTTTGCACTTGTGATAGTGTTGAAAAACCACTTTTCGCACTTGTGTTAGTGTTGAAAAACCACTTTTCGCACTTGTGTTGGTGCAGGAAACCACTTTTGCACTTGTATTAGTGTGGAAAAAACACTTTTTGCACTTGTGATAGTGTTGAAAAACCACTTTTCGCACTTGTGTTAGTCTTGAAAAACCACTTTTCGCACTTGTATTAGTGTGGAAAACCACTTTTCGCACTTGTATTAGTGTTGAAAAACCACTTTTCGCACTTGTGTTAGTGTTGAAAAACCACTTTTTGCACTTGTGTTGGTGCAGGAAACCACTTTTGCACTTGTATTAGTATGGAAAAAACACTTTTTGCACTTGTGATAGTGTTGAAAAACCACTTTTCACACTTGGGTTAGTGTGGAAGAACCACTTTTCGCACTTGTGTTAGTGTTGAAAAACCACTTTTCGCACTTGTGTTAGTGTTGAAAAACCACTTTTCGCACTTGTGTTAGTGTTGAAAAACCACTTTTCGCACTTGTGTTAGTGTTGAAAAACCACTTTCCGCACTTGTGTTGGTGCAGGAAACCACTTTTGCACTTGTATTAGTGTGGAAAACCACTTTTCGCACTTGTGTTAGTGTTGAAAAACCACTTTTTGCACTTGTGTTAGTGTTGAAAAACCACTTTTCGCACTTGTGTTAGTGTTGAAAAACCACTTTTCGCACTTGTGTTGGTGCAGGAAACCACTTTTGCACTTGTATTCGTGTGGAAAAAACACTTTTCGCACTTTTGTTAGTGTTGAAAAACCACTTTTCGCACATGTGTTAGTGTTGAAAAACCACTTTTCGCACTTGTGTTGGTGCAGGAAACCACTTTTGCACTTGTATTAGTGTTGAAAAAACACTTTTTGCACTTGTGATAGTGTTGAAAAACCACTTTTCGCACTTGTGTTAGTGTTGAAAAACAACATTTCGCACTTGTGTTGGTGCAGGAAACCACTTTTGCACTTGTATTAGTGTGGAAAAAACACTTTTTGCACTTGTGATAGTGTTGAAAAACCACTTTTCGCACTTGTGTTAGTCTTGAAAAACCACTTTTCGCACTTGTATTAGTGTGGAAAACCACTTTTCGCACTTGTATTAGTGTTGAAAAACCACTTTTCGCACTTGTGTTAGTGTTGAAAAACCACTTTTTGCACTTGTGTTGGTGCAGGAAACCACTTTTGCACTTGTATTAGTGTGGAAAAAACACTTTTTGCACTTGTGATAGTGTTGAAAAACCACTTTTCACACTTGGGTTAGTGTGGAAGAACCACTTTTCGCACTTGTGTTAGTGTTGAAAAACCACTTTTCACACTTGTGTTAGTGTTGAAAAACCACTTTTCGCACTTGTGTTAGTGTTGAAAAACCACTTTTCGCACTTGTGTTAGTGTTGAAAAACCACTTTTCGCACTTGTGTTAGTGTTGAAAAACCACTTTCCGCACTTGTGTTGGTGCAGGAAACCACTTTTGCACTTGTATTAGTGTGGAAAACCACTTTTCGCACTTGTGTTAGTGTTGAAAAACCACTTTTTGCACTTGTGTTAGTGTTGAAAAACCACTTTTTGCACTTGTGTTAGTGTTGAAAAACCACTTTTCGCACTTGTGTTAGTGTTGAAAAACCACTTTTCGCACTTGTGTTGGTGCAGGAAACCACTTTTGCACTTGTATTCGTGTGGAAAAAACACTTTTCGCACTTTTGTTAGTGTTGAAAAACCACTTTTCGCACATGTGTTAGTGTTGAAAAACCACTTTTCGCACTTGTGTTGGTGCAGGAAACCACTTTTGCACTTGTATTAGTGTTGAAAAAACACTTTTTGCACTTGTGTTAGTGTTGAAAAACAACATTTCGCACTTGTGTTGGTGCAGGAAACCACTTTTGCACTTGTATTCGTGTGGAAAAAACACTTTTCGCACTTTTGTTAGTGTTGAAAAACCACTTTTCGCACATGTGTTAGTGTTGAAAAACCACTTTTCGCACTTGTGTTGGTGCAGGAAACCACTTTTGCACTTGTATTAGTGTTGAAAAAACACTTTTTGCACTTGTGATAGTGTTGAAAAACCACTTTTCGCACTTGTGTTAGTGTTGAAAAACCACTTTTCGCACTTGTGTTGGTGCAGGAAACCACTTTTGCACTTGTATTAGTGTGGAAAAAACACTTTTTGCACTTGTGATAGTGTTGAAAAACCACTTTTCGCACTTGTGTTAGTCTTGAAAAACCACTTTTCGCACTTGTATTAGTGTGGAAAACCACTTTTCGCACTTGTATTAGTGTTGAAAAACCACTTTTCGCACTTGTGTTAGTGTTGAAAAACCACTTTTTGCACTTGTGTTGGTGCAGGAAACCACTTTTGCACTTGTATTAGTATGGAAAAAACACTTTTTGCACTTGTGATAGTGTTGAAAAACCACTTTTCACACTTGGGTTAGTGTGGAAGAACCACTTTTCGCACTTGTGTTAGTGTTGAAAAACCACTTTTCACACTTGTGTTAGTGTTGAAAAACCACTTTTCGCACTTGTGTTAGTGTTGAAAAACCACTTTTCGCACTTGTGTTGGTGGAGGAAACCACTTTTGCACTTGTATTAGTGTGGAAAAAACACTTTTCGCACTTGTGTTAGTGTTGAAAAACCACTTTTCGCACTTGTGTTAGTGTTGAAAAACCACATTTCGCACTTGTGTTGGTGCAGGAAACCACTTTTGCACTTGTATTAGTGTGGAAAAAACACTTTTCGCACTTCTGTTAGTGTTGAAAAACCACTTTTCGCACTTGTGTTAGTGTTGAAAAACCACTTTTCGCACTTGTGTTAGTGTTGAAAAACCACTTTTCGCACTTGTGTTGGTGCAGGAAACCACTTTTGCACTTGTATTAGTGTGGAAAACCACTTTTCGCACTTGTGTTAGTGTTGAAAAACCACTTTTCGCACTTGTGTTAGTGTTGAAAAACCACTTTTCGCACTTGTGTTAGTGTTGAAAAACCACTTTTCGCACTTGTGTTGGTGGAGGAAACCACTTTTGCACTTGTATTAGTGTGGAAAAAACACTTTTCGCACTTGTGTTAGTGTTGAAAAACCACTTTTCGCACTTGTGTTAGTGTTGAAAAACCACTTTTCGCACTTGTGTTAGTGTTGAAAAACCACTTTTCGCACTTGTGTTAGTGTTGAAAAACCACTTTCCGCACTTGTGTTGGTGCAGGAAACCACTTTTGCACTTGTATTAGTGTGGAAAACCACTTTTCGCACTTGTGTTAGTGTTGAAAAACCACTTTTTGCACTTGTGTTAGTGTTGAAAAACCACTTTTCGCACTTGTGTTAGTGTTGAAAAACCACTTTTCGCACTTGTGTTGGTGCAGGAAACCACTTTTGCACTTGTATTCGTGTGGAAAAAACACTTTTCGCACTTTTGTTAGTGTTGAAAAACCACTTTTCGCACATGTGTTAGTGTTGAAAAACCACTTTTCGCACTTGTGTTGGTGCAGGAAACCACTTTTGCACTTGTATTAGTGTTGAAAAAACACTTTTTGCACTTGTGATAGTGTTGAAAAACCACTTTTCGCACTTGTGTTAGTGTTGAAAAACAACATTTCGCACTTGTGTTGGTGCAGGAAACCACTTTTGCACTTGTATTAGTGTGGAAAAAACACTTTTTGCACTTGTGATAGTGTTGAAAAACCACTTTTCGCACTTGTGTTAGTCTTGAAAAACCACTTTTCGCACTTGTATTAGTGTGGAAAACCACTTTTCGCACTTGTATTAGTGTTGAAAAACCACTTTTCGCACTTGTGTTAGTGTTGAAAAACCACTTTTTGCACTTGTGTTGGTGCAGGAAACCACTTTTGCACTTGTATTAGTGTGGAAAAAACACTTTTTGCACTTGTGATAGTGTTGAAAAACCACTTTTCACACTTGGGTTAGTGTGGAAGAACCACTTTTCGCACTTGTGTTAGTGTTGAAAAACCACTTTTCACACTTGTGTTAGTGTTGAAAAACCACTTTTCGCACTTGTGTTAGTGTTGAAAAACCACTTTTCGCACTTGTGTTAGTGTTGAAAAACCACTTTTCGCACTTGTGTTAGTGTTGAAAAACCACTTTCCGCACTTGTGTTGGTGCAGGAAACCACTTTTGCACTTGTATTAGTGTGGAAAACCACTTTTCGCACTTGTGTTAGTGTTGAAAAACCACTTTTTGCACTTGTGTTAGTGTTGAAAAACCACTTTTTGCACTTGTGTTAGTGTTGAAAAACCACTTTTCGCACTTGTGTTAGTGTTGAAAAACCACTTTTCGCACTTGTGTTGGTGCAGGAAACCACTTTTGCACTTGTATTCGTGTGGAAAAAACACTTTTCGCACTTTTGTTAGTGTTGAAAAACCACTTTTCGCACATGTGTTAGTGTTGAAAAACCACTTTTCGCACTTGTGTTGGTGCAGGAAACCACTTTTGCACTTGTATTAGTGTTGAAAAAACACTTTTTGCACTTGTGATAGTGTTGAAAAACCACTTTTCGCACTTGTGTTAGTGTTGAAAAACAACATTTCGCACTTGTGTTGGTGCAGGAAACCACTTTTGCACTTGTATTCGTGTGGAAAAAACACTTTTCGCACTTTTGTTAGTGTTGAAAAACCACTTTTCGCACATGTGTTAGTGTTGAAAAACCACTTTTCGCACTTGTGTTGGTGCAGGAAACCACTTTTGCACTTGTATTAGTGTTGAAAAAACACTTTTTGCACTTGTGATAGTGTTGAAAAACCACTTTTCGCACTTGTGTTAGTGTTGAAAAACCACTTTTCGCACTTGTGTTGGTGCAGGAAACCACTTTTGCACTTGTATTAGTGTGGAAAAAACACTTTTTGCACTTGTGATAGTGTTGAAAAACCACTTTTCGCACTTGTGTTAGTCTTGAAAAACCACTTTTCGCACTTGTATTAGTGTGGAAAACCACTTTTCGCACTTGTATTAGTGTTGAAAAACCACTTTTCGCACTTGTGTTAGTGTTGAAAAACCACTTTTTGCACTTGTGTTGGTGCAGGAAACCACTTTTGCACTTGTATTAGTATGGAAAAAACACTTTTTGCACTTGTGATAGTGTTGAAAAACCACTTTTCACACTTGGGTTAGTGTGGAAGAACCACTTTTCGCACTTGTGTTAGTGTTGAAAAACCACTTTTCGCACTTGTGTTAGTGTTGAAAAACCACTTTTCGCACTTGTGTTAGTGTTGAAAAACCACTTTTCGCACTTGTGTTAGTGTTGAAAAACCACTTTCCGCACTTGTGTTGGTGCAGGAAACCACTTTTGCACTTGTATTAGTGTGGAAAACCACTTTTCGCACTTGTGTTAGTGTTGAAAAACCACTTTTTGCACTTGTGTTAGTGTTGAAAAACCACTTTTCGCACTTGTGTTAGTGTTGAAAAACCACTTTTCGCACTTGTGTTGGTGCAGGAAACCACTTTTGCACTTGTATTCGTGTGGAAAAAACACTTTTCGCACTTTTGTTAGTGTTGAAAAACCACTTTTCGCACATGTGTTAGTGTTGAAAAACCACTTTTCGCACTTGTGTTGGTGCAGGAAACCACTTTTGCACTTGTATTAGTGTTGAAAAAACACTTTTTGCACTTGTGATAGTGTTGAAAAACCACTTTTCGCACTTGTGTTAGTGTTGAAAAACAACATTTCGCACTTGTGTTGGTGCAGGAAACCACTTTTGCACTTGTATTAGTGTGGAAAAAACACTTTTTGCACTTGTGATAGTGTTGAAAAACCACTTTTCGCACTTGTGTTAGTCTTGAAAAACCACTTTTCGCACTTGTATTAGTGTGGAAAACCACTTTTCGCACTTGTATTAGTGTTGAAAAACCACTTTTCGCACTTGTGTTAGTGTTGAAAAACCACTTTTTGCACTTGTGTTGGTGCAGGAAACCACTTTTGCACTTGTATTAGTGTGGAAAAAACACTTTTTGCACTTGTGATAGTGTTGAAAAACCACTTTTCACACTTGGGTTAGTGTGGAAGAACCACTTTTCGCACTTGTGTTAGTGTTGAAAAACCACTTTTCACACTTGTGTTAGTGTTGAAAAACCACTTTTCGCACTTGTGTTAGTGTTGAAAAACCACTTTTCGCACTTGTGTTAGTGTTGAAAAACCACTTTTCGCACTTGTGTTAGTGTTGAAAAACCACTTTCCGCACTTGTGTTGGTGCAGGAAACCACTTTTGCACTTGTATTAGTGTGGAAAACCACTTTTCGCACTTGTGTTAGTGTTGAAAAACCACTTTTTGCACTTGTGTTAGTGTTGAAAAACCACTTTTTGCACTTGTGTTAGTGTTGAAAAACCACTTTTCGCACTTGTGTTAGTGTTGAAAAACCACTTTTCGCACTTGTGTTGGTGCAGGAAACCACTTTTGCACTTGTATTCGTGTGGAAAAAACACTTTTCGCACTTTTGTTAGTGTTGAAAAACCACTTTTCGCACATGTGTTAGTGTTGAAAAACCACTTTTCGCACTTGTGTTGGTGCAGGAAACCACTTTTGCACTTGTATTAGTGTTGAAAAAACACTTTTTGCACTTGTGATAGTGTTGAAAAACCACTTTTCGCACTTGTGTTAGTGTTGAAAAACAACATTTCGCACTTGTGTTGGTGCAGGAAACCACTTTTGCACTTGTATTCGTGTGGAAAAAACACTTTTCGCACTTTTGTTAGTGTTGAAAAACCACTTTTCGCACATGTGTTAGTGTTGAAAAACCACTTTTCGCACTTGTGTTGGTGCAGGAAACCACTTTTGCACTTGTATTAGTGTTGAAAAAACACTTTTTGCACTTGTGATAGTGTTGAAAAACCACTTTTCGCACTTGTGTTAGTGTTGAAAAACCACTTTTCGCACTTGTGTTGGTGCAGGAAACCACTTTTGCACTTGTATTAGTGTGGAAAAAACACTTTTTGCACTTGTGATAGTGTTGAAAAACCACTTTTCGCACTTGTGTTAGTCTTGAAAAACCACTTTTCGCACTTGTATTAGTGTGGAAAACCACTTTTCGCACTTGTATTAGTGTTGAAAAACCACTTTTCGCACTTGTGTTAGTGTTGAAAAACCACTTTTTGCACTTGTGTTGGTGCAGGAAACCACTTTTGCACTTGTATTAGTATGGAAAAAACACTTTTTGCACTTGTGATAGTGTTGAAAAACCACTTTTCACACTTGGGTTAGTGTGGAAGAACCACTTTTCGCACTTGTGTTAGTGTTGAAAAACCACTTTTCACACTTGTGTTAGTGTTGAAAAACCACTTTTCGCACTTGTGTTAGTGTTGAAAAACCACTTTTCGCACTTGTGTTGGTGGAGGAAACCACTTTTGCACTTGTATTAGTGTGGAAAAAACACTTTTCGCACTTGTGTTAGTGTTGAAAAACCACTTTTCGCACTTGTGTTAGTGTTGAAAAACCACTTTTCGCACTTGTGTTAGTGTTGAAAAACCACTTTTCGCACTTGTGTTAGTGTTGAAAAACCACTTTTCGCACTTGTGTTGGTGCAGGAAACCACTTTTGCACTTGTATTAGTGTGGAAAACCACTTTTCGCACTTGTGTTAGTGTTGAAAAACCACTTTTTGCACTTGTGTTAGTGTTGAAAAACCACTTTTCGCACTTGTGTTAGTGTTGAAAAACCACTTTTCGCACTTGTGTTGGTGCAGGAAACCACTTTTGCACTTGTATTAGTGTGGAAAAAACACTTTTCGCACTTTTGTTAGTGTTGAAAAACCACTTTTCGCACTTGTGTTAGTGTTGAAAAACCACTTTTCGCACTTGTGTTGGTGCAGGAAACCACTTTTGCACTTGTATTAGTGTGGAAAAAACACTTTTTGCACTTGTGATAGTGTTGAAAAACCACTTTTCACACTTGTGTTAGTGTTGAAAAACCACATTTCGCACTTGTGTTGGTGCAGGAAACCACTTTTGCACTTGTATTAGTGTGGAAAAAACACTTTTTGCACTTGTGATAGTGTTGAAAAACCACTTTTCGCACTTGTGTTAGTCTTGAAAAACCACTTTTCGCACTTGTATTAGTGTGGAAAACCACTTTTCGCACTTGTGTTAGTGTTGAAAAACCACTTTTCGCACTTGTGTTAGTGTTGAAAAACCACTTTTTGCACTTGTGTTAGTGTTGAAAAACCACTTTTCGCACTTGTGTTAGTGTTGAAAAACCACTTTTCGCACTTGTGTTGGTGCAGGAAACCACTTTTGCACTTGTATTAGTGTGGAAAAAACACTTTTTGCACTTTTGTTAGTGTTGAAAAACCACTTTTCGCACTTGTGTTAGTGTTGAAAAACCACTTTTCGCACTTGTGTTGGTGCAGGAAACCACTTTTGCACTTGTATTAGTGTGGAAAAAACACTTTTTGCACTTGTGATAGTGTTGAAAAACCACTTTTCGCACTTGTGTTAGTGTTGAAAAACCACATTTCGCACTTGTGTTGGTGCAGGAAACCACTTTTGCACTTGTATTAGTGTGGAAAAAACACTTTTTGCACTTGTGATAGTGTTGAAAAACCACTTTTCGCACTTGTGTTAGTCTTGAAAAACCACTTTTCGCACTTGTATTAGTGTGGAAAACCACTTTTCGCACTTGTGTTAGTGTTGAAAAACCACTTTTCGCACTTGTGTTAGTGTTGAAAAACCACTTTTTGCACTTGTGTTGGTGCAGGAAACCACTTTTGCACTTGTATTAGTGTGGAAAAAACACTTTTTGCACTTGTGATAGTGTTGAAAAACCACTTTTCACACTTGTGTTAGTGTTGAAAAACCACTTTTCGCACTTGTGTTGGTGCAGCAAACCACTTTTGCACATGTATTAGTGTGGAAGAACCACTTTTCGCACTTGTGTTAGTGTTGAAAAACCACTTTTCGCACTTGTGTTGGTGCAGGAAACCACTTTTGCACTTGTATTAGTGTGGAAGAACCACTTTTTGCACTTGTGTTAGTGTTGAAAAACCACTTTTCGCACTTGTGTTAGTGTTGAAAAACCACTTTTCGCACTTGTGTTGGTGCAGCAAACCACTTTTGCACTTGCATTAGTGTGGAAAAAACACTTTTTGCACTTGTGATAGTGTTGAAAAACCACTTTTCGCACTTGTGTTAGTGTTGAAAAACCACTTTTCGCTCTTGTGTTAGTGTTGAAAAACCACTTTTCGCACTTGTGTTAGTGTTGAAAAACCACTTTTCGTACTTGTGTTAGTGTTGAAAAACCACTTTTCGTACTTGTGTTAGTGTTGACAAACCACTTTTCGCACTTGTGTTGGTGCAGGAAACCACTTTTGCACTTGTATTAGTGTTGGAAAAACCACTTTTCGCACTTGTGTTAGTGTTGAAAAACCACTTTTCGC
Organism: Myxine glutinosa; assembly: GCF_964187855.1. NCBI lineage: Eukaryota > Metazoa > Chordata > Myxini > Myxiniformes > Myxinidae > Myxine > Myxine glutinosa. The sequence goes on from NW_027617161.1 coordinate 137,781, forward strand.
ACTTGTGTTCTTGTTGAAAAACCACTTTTCGCACTTGTGTTGGTGCAGCAAACCACTTTTCGCACTTGTGTTAGTGTTGAAAAACCACTTTTCGCACTTGGGTTAGTGTGGAAGAACCACTTTTCGCACTTGTGTTAGTGTTGAAAAACCACTTTTCGCACTTGTGTTAGTGTTGAAAAACCACTTTTCGCACTTGTGTTAGTGTTGAAAAACCACTTTTCGCACTTGTGTTGGTGGAGGAAACCACTTTTGCACTTGTATTAGTGTGGAAAAAACACTTTTCGCACTTGTGTTAGTGTTGAAAAACCACTTTTCGCACTTGTGTTAGTGTTGAAAAACCACTTTTCGCACTTGTGTTAGTGTTGAAAAACCACTTTTCGCACTTGTGTTGGTGCAGGAAACCACTTTTGCACTTGTATTAGTGTGGAAAACCACTTTTCGCACTTGTGTTAGTGTTGAAAAACCACTTTTTGCACTTGTGTTAGTGTTGAAAAACCAATTTTCGCACTTGTGTTAGTGTTGAAAAACCACTTTTCGCACTTGTGTTGGTGCAGGAAACCACTTTTGGACTTGTATTAATGTGGCAAAAACACTTTTCGCACTTTTGTTAGTGTTGAAAAACCACTTTTCGCACTTGTGTTAGTGTTGAAAAACCACTTTTCGCACTTGTGTTGTGCAGGAAACCACTTTTGCACTTGTATTAGTGTGGAAAAAACACTTTTTGCACTTGTGATAGTGTTGAAAAACCACTTTTCACACTTGTGTTAGTGTTGAAAAACCACATTTCGCACTTGTGTTGGTGCAGCAAACCACTTTTGCACTTGTATTAGTGTGGAAAAAACACTTTTTGCACTTGTGATAGTGTTGAAAAACCACTTTTCGCACTTGTGTTAGTCTTGAAAAACCACTTTTCGCACTTGTATTAGTGTGGAAAACCACTTTTCGCACTTGTGTTAGTGTTGAAAAACCACTTTTCGCACTTGTGTTAGTGTTGAAAAACCACTTTTTGCACTTGTGTTGGTGCAGGAAACCACTTTGCACTTGTATTAGTGTGGAAAAAACACTTTTTTGCACTTGTGATAGTGTTAAAAAACCACTTTTCACACTTGTGTTAGTGTTGAAAAACCACTTTTCGCACTTGTGTTAGTGTTGAAAAACCACTTTTCGCACTTGTGTTGGTGCAGCAAACCACTTTTGCACTTGTATTAGTGTGGAAAAAACACTTTTTGCACTTGTGATAGTGTTGAAAAACCACTTTTCGCATTTGTGTTGGTGCAGGAAACCACTTGTGCACTTGTATTAGTGTGGAAAACCACTTTTCGCACTTGTGTTAGTGTGAAAAACCACTTTTCGCACTTGTGTTAGTGTTGAAAAACCACTTTTCGCACTTGTGTTTGTGTTGAAAAACCACTTTGCACACTTGTGTTAGTGTTGAAAAACCACTTTTTGCACTTGTGTTGGTGCAGGAAACCACTTTTGCACTTGTATTAGTGTGGAAAAACCACTTTTCGCACTTGTGTTAGTGTTGAAAAACCACTTTTCGCACTTGTGTTAGTGTTGAAAAACCACTTTAACACTTGTGTTAGTGTTGAAAAAAAAAAACCACTTTTCCCACTTGTGTTGGTGCAGGAAACCACTTTTGCACTTGTATTAGTGTGGAAAACGAAATTTCGCACTTGTGTTAGTGTTGAAAAACCACTTTTCGCACTTGTGTTAGTGTTGAAAAACCACTTTTCGCACTTGTGTTGGTGCAGGAAACCACTTTTGCACTTGTATTAGTGTGGAAAAAACACTTTTCGCACTTGTGTTAGTGTTGAAAAACCACTTTTCGCACTTGTGTTAGTGTGAAAAACGACATTTCGCACTTGTGTTAGTGTTGAAAAACCACTTTCGCACTTGTGTTAGTGTTGAAAAACCACTTTTCGCACTTGTGTTGGTGCAGGAAACCACTTTTGCACTTTATTAGTGTGGAAAAACCACTTTTCGCACTTGTGTTAGTGTTGAAAAACCACTTTCGCACTTGTGTTAGTGTTGAAAAACCACATTTCGCACTTGTGTTGGTGCAGGAAACCACTTTTGCACTTGTATTAGTGTGGAAAAAACCACTTTTCGCACTTGTGTTAGTGTTGAAAACCACTTTTCGCACTTGTGTTAGTGTTGAAAAACCACTTTTCGCACTTGTGTTAGTGTTGAAAAACCACATTTCGCACTTGTGTTGGTGGAGGAAACCACTTTTGCACTTGTTTTAGTGTGGAAAAAACACTTTTCGCACTTGTGTTAGTGTTGAAAAACCACTTTTCGCACTTGTGTTAGTGTTGAAAAACCACTTTTCGCACTTGTGTTAGTGTTGAAAAACCACTTTTCGCACTTGTGTTAGTGTTGAAAAACCACTTTTCGCACTTGTGTTGGTGCAGGAAACCACTTTTGCACTTGTATTAGTGTGGAAAACCACTTTTCGCACTTGTGTTAGTGTTGAAAAACCACTTTTTGCACTTGTGTTAGTGTTGAAAAACCACTTTTCGCACTTGTGTTAGTGTTGAAAAACCACTTTTCGCACTTGTGTTGGTGCAGGAAACCACTTTTGCACTTGTAGTCGTGTGGAAAAAACACTTTTCGCACTTTTGTTAGTGTTGAAAAACCACTTTTCGCACTTGTGTTAGTGTTGAAAAACCACTTTTCGCACTTGTGTTGGTGCAGGAAACCACTTTTGCACTTGTATTAGTGTGGAAAAAAACACTTTTTGCACTTGTGATAGTGTTGAAAAACCACTTTTCGCACTTGTGTTAGTGTTGAAAAACAACATTTCGCACTTGTGTTGGTGCAGGAAACCACTTTTGCACTTGTATTAGTGTGGAAAAAACACTTTTTGCACTTGTGAAGTGTTGAAAAACCACTTTCGCACTTGTGTTAGTGTTGAAAAACCACTTTTCGCACTTGTGTTAGTGTTGAAAAACCACTTTTTGCACTTGTGTTGGTGCTGGAAACCACTTTTGCACTTGTATTAGTGTGGAAAAAACACTTTTTGCACTTGTGATAGTGTTGAAAAACCACTTTTCACACTTGTGTTAGTGTTGAAAAACCACTTTTCGCACTTGTGTTGGTGCAGCAAACCACTTTTGCACATGTATTAGTGTGGAAGAACCACTTTTCGCACTTGTGTTAGTGTTGAAAAACCACTTTTCGCACTTGTGTTGGTGCAGGAAACCACTTTTGCACTTGTATTAGTGTGGAAGAACCACTTTTTGCACTTGTGTTAGTGTTGAAAAACCACTTTTCGCACTTGTGTTAGTGTTGAAAAACCACTTTTCGCACTTGTGTTGGTGCAGCAACCACTTTTGCACTTGCATTAGTGTGGAAAAAACACTTTTTGCACTTGTGATAGTGTTGAAAAACCACTTTTCGCACTTGTGTTAGTGTTGAAAAACCACTTTTCGCTCTTGTGTTAGTGTTGAAAAACCACTTTTCGCACTTGTGTTAGTGTTGAAAAACCACTTTTCGTACTTGTGTTAGTGTTGACAAACCACTTTTCGCACTTGTGTTGGTGCAGGAAACCACTTTTGCACTTGTATTAGTGTTGGAAAAACCACTTTCGCACTTGTGTTAGTGTTGAAAAACCACTTTTCGCACTTGTGTTC